>NW_022196899.1:10946201-10969875 GCF_008632895.1 Mastomys coucha
GAGACAGGGTTTCTTTGTATACCCCTGGCTGTCCTGGAACTCACTCTGTAGACCGGGCTGGCCTCGAACTCAGAAATCCACCTGTCTCCATGAGATAAGAACTGGCCCACTGGCCACCTAGGTGCAGAGAGTAGCAGGGTCAAGTGCTGGAACTTGTCTTTAGTGTTAATATTTCCTGCAACACACAGGGTCAGGAAATCTAATGGAGTTTTCTAGCAGTGGGGAATGGAGATCTGGGGGTAACCACTAGAAAATCCCAGATACCAGGGATTCAAAAGGTTCCCAGGATCCAATAGGGATGACATTAGTGGACATAACCAACAAAGGGGAGGTAGAACCTGTAGATAATCTAGAAGTTAGGAACTGTCCCTGGTGGCAAGATGGGGCCAGCCACGAGTCTCAAAAATGTTAACCCAGAATTACTCCTGTCCTGAGGTTAATTTTTTTTGTAGTTTGTTCTTTGCATTTTCAAAAAGATTTTGAATTAGCATTGACTTCCAACATAATTTTTGTGAAATGTTCCCAGGAATTGTGTAAGTCCTTTGGATTAATTTGAATGCCTGTTATTTCTGACAGTGATTCTTCCAATTTGCATACATTCCATCGCTATTTGTGCCTTTAATTTAATTCATAAAGCTTTATAGCTTCCTGTTGTCATGTCCAAGGCTCTGAGCATGATCGCATCTTTTTTTCTTTTTTTTAAGATTTATTTATTTATTCTTATATGTAAGTACACTGTAGCTGTTTTCAGAAGCACCAGAAGAGGGCGTCAGAGCTCATTACGGATGGTTGTGAGCCACCTCGTGGTTGCTGGGATTTGAACTCAGGACCTTTAGGTAAAGCAGTCAGTGTTCTTACCCGCTGATCCATCTCACCAGCCCCCACATGATCACATCTTAACCTTTATATATCCTTGATGCTTTATAGCATTCCTTAATTTGATACAATGTTTTTGATGATGTTGGTGTTGGTTTAAAAAAATACAAATTTTACTATTTAAATTTTAGGATTAGTATCTGGAAATACAATTGTTTTTTGCTTATTGAGCTCCACCTTACCGTGTTCATTTACTTATTCATTTTAACATTTTATTTGCATATTTTAAAATTTTCTATATATAACAATTTATCTTAGAAAAGTTAATTGCATTTTCTTTTTAATTAGAACAGTGATGTTCAGATATTTCTACTCCCATGTGGGGTTGACACTTTAGCCTTTAGGGAATTCATGTTTTTGATACATAGTCACTTAAAAGAGTTGTGATTTTTTTCAAAAATTTTGACAGTTTTTCTATTATGTTTTGCTGATTCCTAGCTACTTATTTTGCCTTCAGAGAACATATATATTCAATTTCAATTCTTTGATATCTCTCATACTTATTTTTCAAACTTGTTGTTTTCTGAACATCAGATTTTATTATACACACACACACACACACACACACACACACACACACACGCACTCGGGGGCGCGCACTTTCAGAAAATACAAGATAGAGGATAGAGATATTCACTTGCTCACGGTTACAGTGTCAGGAACAGCAAGGTTTAGAGGAAGCAAGGCAAGTAAAGTTTAGGAAGGACTTCTTGTTCCTCTAAAATTAAGGGCCTAAGGCTTCTAAAATATAGAATATCCAAGTAGGTTTGCATAAGCTGGTTGAAATACTACCCTTTTCATGATAAAATGCTATAAAATATGTGGCAGTGGCAGCAATTCCCACATATCACAGCATATTGCATTTTTTTTTTCTAACCGAAACATTAGCAATGTGATAAGCAGTGTGCTAAAACATGAGAAAAATGAACATTGGAGATCACATCTCTGCTCAAAAGAATAAATATGGTTAACAGGGCAGTTATAAGAAAAAAAGGAGGGACTTGTGCTGGAAGACAAAACAACAATAAACTCTAAGGAGGTGGCGGTGGTACACATAAGACCAGGAACCAGGAAGGGTAAAGAAAGTTCTGCTTTACATGAGAGACCAAAGTGAACTTTTTTTTCCCCTTAGTCTTAAGACTTTAATGAGCATAGCATAGGTCTGAAAACTCACACATTTCCCAGTTTGAAGTCATTAGCATATCACAGGCATGTCCCCTTTTTATTCTGTTAAATTGTGATAACATTTCAAGAGAAGTGGGAACCTGACCTGCTGTTTTTCACTTCTTGCCTCATTTACATAGTTGAGGGCTCAGGAAATGAATTTTAAAAGCACACAAACTTTCAATTTTCTGTTTCAAATTTCCAAAGGTTTCTGGTGACTTACATACTTTTATGGATAAATTACATTGCAATATTTATATGGTACATGTGGAAAGTATAATGTCTTATGAAAACATATTTTTCTTATAAAAACTAATTTCTCTTCTTGTTTCCTCTTTAGAAAATCTTACTACATTTTACATGACAGGATCCAAACAGAGAGAATGACATAAGCATAGAATATTGGTAGCACAGAAGAAAAAAATGGTTACGTGGAATATCTGCTTGAGTTGTGTAAGAAAATATGCAGGATATAAACACATCGTTTTTGTTTGTATTATAATTCCCAACATTTGAGAAGCTACTCTACCTAGGAGATGCAGAGGAGATGCAGAATCAGCTTGCTACATATGCTGGGAGAAGCTAAAGATAAAGATTGTGTAGGTGGTGTACTGCACAATGAAGCCACACGTACAGATAACCCACACATCCTGAGTGATTTTGGAGAACTGGAATGGGTTGAATTTTTATTATAACTGTGGAATGGGCAGAGCTAGCTACATTATGGGAGTCATGAAAGGACCAAAGTAATCCAAGTGTAGGAATTATGGTATAATTGCTTCTAGCAAGTCTTTGGAGATTGGCAGGGATGGTGGGGGATCATTGTCAAATTTCTAGCTGCTGACAAGAAATGTATGTTCTGTGCTGAGTAAGTCTCCAATGAACAATTGGTTTTATATTTTTCTTCCAGTGCATTCATGTTGTGTGGTGTCTTCTACGGTTTTCCTCTCTTCAATCTACCTTTCACAGTTTTTATAATGTGTAAGAGTCCTTTCCTAAAAAGTTACTTATTTCTAGGGAAAATTCGAAACAGGCACATGGAGAGACTAATTGCTCCAGCTGCATATGTAGCAGAGGATGGCCTTGTTGGTTATCAATGAGGAGAGGCCCTTGGTCCTGTGAAGGCTTGATTCCCCAGTGTAGGCGAGTGACAGGGCCAAGAAGCAGGAGTGGGTGGGTTGGTGAGCCGGGAGAAGGGGGAGATCGGATAGGGAGGTTTCGGAGGGGAAACCAGGAAAGGGGATAACATTTGAAGTGTAAATAAAGAAAACTGGGATCAGGGACCATCAGGGTCTCACACCAGACCTGTGAAATCTTGTGTGATTTTTGAAGCTGAACTAATGCAAATAATATTAGAGCCAATTCACTACAATTTCCTACTATGATATATTTATATTTCATACCTATATGTCTGCGTTCTCATTTTCCTTCACTTATGTATTTCAGCATGCATTGTTCAACTGGTTATATTAAGACTTAGCGATTATTTTGTTATCAGCAGTTATCTTCCAATTGTCAACAATTCAAATAGTATTCAGCACAGAGTCACCTACAAATACAGAGAAGTTGAGAAAACATCCTAAGTTTTATTTATAAAATGGTGAACAGTCCATGCTTTTGTAGATCTCTGATGTCCCTTTACTTACTGGATTTAATGATTATTTTCTAATTGAAATTTCTTCATTGATACGGATGTTGATTCCTGAAATTCTCTTTTTTCAAAAATTTTCAGATTTCACTTTTTATCATTGTTCCATCCTAATATTTCCATTTGCCTTTTGTGCTTTTTTCTATTTTTCTGTGTTTATAGCTGAAACTTCTTAGGATGCAACTGTAATTTTAGTCTAGGTATAGAATACTAAATTATAATGTCCCATCTCACCAGTACTTTGGGCATTTTAAGATACGGTAGTGGGGAAACCAAAACGAAAGGGATATAAACTATCCAAATAGAAAGTTAGTATTCTGTAACCAAATTAAAAAGATATAACTTACATACATATATATGTATGTATTAACTTATTAATATATATTAATGTAGATATAGTATATACATTAAAAGGCATTTAAAGGAAGATGCTCTGCATAGAAAAAGCTGCTCCCAGAAGTCCTGGATTATTAAAAATCCCCAGTGCCGAGAGGGATACATTTTATTGAGTTGTTCTTCATAGAGGTCCTAAAGACCCCCCAGCCAATACAGGTGCTTTTCTCTAATTTTTGAGTCAACAAATAATAAGGGCTGTGAAATAAGTCTTCTGGGCACAGCTGTTTCAAGCAAAGACTCACAGCATCTGCACTGGCGGCTGCATAAGAATGGTTTAATCAACAACTAGGCATAAATAGAGGAAGAACTGAAGAACGCTTTTCCACAGTGCTGAGCTACTAACTTCTGAAAGATTCAATGAGTAAGGAAATCATTTCCTTCAGTCATGTACCCATTAATGATCCCATTAAGAGCCAATATATGTTTCCAATCCCATTGTCATATGGCTGGCCCTGGTTAAACTACCTGATTGATTGTTCAAAACAACTCAATTCTTTTATTTCTCCCATTAATTTATTCTTATATTGCATACCCTAGGAGCTCACTGTGCTTATGATTTACTTGTATCCAAAGTATCTGACAGGTGCCAAATTTCTTTGTAAGTACTTAGTAAATGTTTGTTTATTGAGTCAATGAATAATTGAAATTTTCAAACATAATTTTGACTTCTTTATGCTCTTTAGACAGTCTTTTGTTTGTTAGTTTGTTTGGGTAAACTGCTGTAAAATTATTGCTACATGGCCTGTTTTTTTTTGGATTTATTGGTTTTTAAAGCTTGTGTTTTCATATGTCTTTAAGTTTTTTATATTTGAGAGTATAATTTAATTACGGCATTTCTCTGTTCCATTTTTTAGCGTCAAAACCTTCCATATAGCCCTCCACATTCCTGCAAATACATGGTCTCTTTTCTCACTAGATGTTATTGCATGAATATTGCATGAATATATGTCTATAAATATATACATTACTTGGACAAGACCAACTCCCTATTTCCCAAATTTCCTTAGTTGCCTATAGTTCTTTGAGCAAGGTTGATATATTATGGCTTTTCTCTGTTTACTTGCCAAATTTATTGGTGTCATACTTGTTTACCTCTTGCTTGGGTAATCATGTTATTGAGATTTTTATGCAACATATTTTGATCATATTTTTTGCTTTCCTCAATGCTTTCAAGGTCCTCCCCATCTCTCTACTTACCCAATTATATATTCTTTCTTTCTCTCAAGAAGATGGAAACAGAGGAGAAGGAGGAGGAGAAGGAGTAGAAGGAGAAGGAGAAGAAGGAGGGGTGGAGGAGGAAGGGGCAGGGGGAGAAGGGGGGAGAAGAAAAACAAGAAAAAAAGGAGGAGGAGGAGGAACAGAAAAAGAAGAAGAAGGAGGAGGAGGAGGAGGAGGAGGAATAGAAGAAGAAGAAGAAGAAGAAGAAGAAGAAGAAGAAGAAGAAGAAGAAGAAGAAGAAGAAGAAGAAGAAGAAGAAGAAGAAAGCCCAAAGCCCAAAGACAGGAAAAACCAATTGAAAGCAATCAAATCAAATTACACGAAAGCATGGAGATCATTTGTCTTGGCCAACTACTGCTGAAAATGGGGCCTGTCCTTGAGTACAAATGATACTTAATGACATTCCACTGTAGAAAACTTATTTGAAAACAACTTTTTGATTAGGAGTGGGACTTTTGTTCTCTTACCCTCTCTCTGTTGGAATTTCGTCTGATGTGACCTTGTGCAAGCCTTGTGCTGTTTCAGTCTCTTTGCATTTTTATTTGCATATCTCCTGTTTCTTCTAGAAGTCACAGTTTTATTATTGTTACTTTCTGTTGTTGGTGGTGGTGGTGGGGATAATGGTGGTGGCAGTATGTTTGTGTGTATGTGTTTGTGTGTGTGATCCACCACCTCTGATGGTGGCGGTATGTTTGTGTGTGTGTGTGTTTGTGTGTGTGATCCATCACCTCTGGTTCAGAAAGTTATTCTGCCTTCTCATCCTCATATATTTCTGTGTGTTTAGGGGAGAAGTTAGATAAAAAATACTCCATTTATGCCTGAGTATTCCAAAGATTCTTACATTCATTGTCAAGTTGTAGGTCCCTGTGTTAATTTTTATCTACTGCAAGAAACTTCTCTGATGAGAAGGCTGAGTGGTGAGCTGATCTGTGAGTATATCAATATGCCATGAGCAGTTATTTTATTGCTAGATACCCGACCTCTTTTTCCATCCCTCATGCTTTTTTTCTAGACGAGTTTGCCAGTTCAATCACTATATCCTTGGTTTGTATATTTCTCTTCTCCTTTTAAATCGGGAATAATTTTTTTGAGGTGCTTTCACCAATAATATTAGATGCAGATGATACTCTTCGAAAGAATTCTACCAGAGAGAGGCTTTCATCTCTCCCCAGGATGGTGAATAGGAAGGTTGTCTATGTATGGGGATGAGAGGCCTTTGGAAGGGGGATTAGGCAATCTTCTAACAGTCGGTACCTACTGCTAAGCCTGCAAGTAGAGCTGAAAAACAGTGGCTTGGTGATCATTTTAAAGAATGGGGCCACATGGTTTTGAGTGTAGGTAAAGTCTTGAGAGGAACTATTCACCGAAGTGTAAAGAACTGAGTCACAACAAATGGTTGCTTTTTTTTTAGGTGCCAGTCTTAAAGATGGCATGATTTAAAGGCAAGCAGGTTAACTTCCTTCTCATTAAGGAGTTTCTACTCTACTGCAAAAGACATGTCACATAAACTAATATCCTGGATTCTGTTTTGAGTATAATATAGATATAAATGTGCAATGTTCTTTCTGGAGTTGTGAGTAAACCATGGCAGTAAGAAAAGTGTGACATAAAATATAAAATGAAGAAAGAAAGACCTTGGAAGAAATCACATTTTGCCTAATACATGTAAAATATCAGAAACAGGAGGAGCTAACACATGCACAGTGCTGTGAAAATGGAGGTTTTATTTTATGTATTACTTAGGAAGGAAGTATGAATGTAGAAGTATTCTAACCATCTCAGCTTTTCTCTGTAAATGCATACTGAAAGAATATGGTTATGCTGGGTTTTATACAGATATACCATATTTCATATCCAGTCTCTGACAGACTCAATTTAGAATGAAGAACAGTCTTTCAGACAATTTTTTCATTGCATTTACATTATGAACTCCATTTGGTTGGGAGAATATCACTGTAAGCTTCAGCATTCATATGCTAATATTTTAAGTTGGAGTTGTCAAGAAAATTATGCACAGGCTTGAGTATGTGTGTGTGTGTGTGTGTGTGTGTGTGTGTGAGAGAGAGAGAGAGAGAGAGAGAGAGAGAGAGAGAGAGAGAGAGAGAGAGAGAGAGAGAGAGAGAGAGAGAAAGAGAGAGAGATTGAATGATATTTTGTGTTTGCCAAAGCAGCATGTGCTCCTGAAGTAATAGTGTATCTTTCTTACTCGTTGTCTAGTCTCAGTTTCTCTGTGTGCTATGCCAGGAAGAAAATGTCTTTATCACTGAATATTTTGGTGAGGCACAGATTCCAAAATGCCTGCCAGTGGTTATGAGATTTCTCTCTCTCTCTCTCTCTCTCTCTCTCTCTCTCTCTCTCTCTCTCTCTCTCTCTTATCACTCTTTCCCTCTCTCTCTCCCTCTCTCTTTTTCTCTCTCTCTCATTACTCTGTGTGTCTCTTTCTCTATGTATATGAGCATGCATGTTAATAAAGGCCTATAACTATGTGTACCTATGTACATGCCCATTTGGAATGAGGCATTAAGATGATTTTGGAATCAATGTTATTATTATTTTATGGACAATTTGTTAACATTTTATCTATTTTTAATTCTTAGAGAATTTCCTTTATGTATTGTGTTGACACTCCTCCTTCTATTACTCCTATATCTACCCTCTTCCTTAACTTCACAAATTTGTTCCCTTATTTAAATAATTAATATCATGTCCAGTTTCTGATGTCAGGTACTCTTGCGTATGTGAACATGGACAAAGGTGTGCTTGATGTACCAGAGCCCTTAATTTTGAAGAGAACTGACTTCCTATATCTCAAACTATCAATTGCCAATAGCTCATTGGCTACAAGTGAGACTTTAGGCTCACTTTCTCCCATCTTTCATTCTGGAGATTTATCTGGCTGGAGTTTATGCAACACTCGTGCATGTTGATACAATTTCTATGATTTCATATGTATTAATTCTGTTTTGTCTGGAAAATACTGTTTTCTTGTAATCACCATCTCTGCACCTTACAATATTTTTGCCATTTCTTTTGCAAGAACCATGATCTTGGGAAGGAGGTGATATAATATGATATCTCATTTACATCTGAAAACTCCACTTTATTCTTTGCACATTTACTAATTGTAGGTCTCTATGTTGATTGTCATTTACAGAAAAATGAAGCATCTTTGATGAAGACTGAGATGAACTAATTTGTGGCTATAGCCATAAGCTATTAGGAGTTAATTTAACACTATGCACATTTATCCTAATAATAATAATAAAATATTCTCCACTTGTACCCATACTCTGTCTAGTTACAAGTTTTTGTTACTAGTACCAGTTTTTAGTGTTGATTTGATTTTGTGGGATAGGACTTAAATTCAGCCAGAAAGTGTTTGGTTATATCCATGGCATTTGTAACACTGGACATGTTTCCAAGGATCATTATAGCTATGAGGGTTTGCGGCTGGGTAAGATTGAGAACTACTTTATGTCCTCTGGTTGCATGCATAGAACCTTTCAGTACTGTGAAATATAGCCAGCATGGATGAAGACTTCTGGTGAGTACCAACTTGACTTCATTTTCTGTAATTTAATTATGCATAAACAGGCTCTTACTAGCACGTTATGGAAGGTAACCAATAACACTGTTGACATGCTGTCATGTTTCCGGGTATATGGAACCTTGGTGCCAACAACTCAAAAGGAGTGGCCCTTTCCTGGCATTATGTTTTTAATTTGTTAGCCTGTCAAGTCTCTAGAAGGGCTATTGTTACCCTATTATATGGTAACTCCTTTAAAACTCTTTTCATATACATGAATGCATGTATTTTAGGAAGTTTCCACATAACATTTTCATTTTTGTTTAGAATTTTGTACATGTATATAATAAATTTTTAATCTTTTCTACTCCCCATTTCCTACATGCAAGTCCACCTGGATCCTCCAATACACCGTGCCTCTTCTTTACACACACACACACACTCACACACACATGTGTATGTGTGTGAGAGAGAAAATGACCATAGGAAGAAAGTTTAACCAGAATAATGAATATGTGTAAATTTCACATGAAAAAGGAGTATCTTGCAAGTTAAAAAAAATGCAACTTGAGGAGATGGAAGACATCATACAAAAGGAAAGAAAATAAAATAAATAGTAAAGGTCTAAGCAGGATGGGGCAGTAGAATGGGGAAAAGAAAGGCATAGAGGATGAATTAACCAAAACTAAGGTTATATCTTCATCTATACCTATATCTAAACTTATATCTATATCTATACCTATATCTATCTATATATGTGCACTTATACTAGCTTTTAAGCTATTTAAAAAAATAAAAGAAAATGATAAATTATCCTGCCTGAGTGGACAATGCTATCCCCAGAAGATGTGGGTTGTTAAACTAGACTTTCCATGCACTCACAGGATACTTCCTTACTTACATATGCACACACACACACACACACACACACACACACACACACACACACACCTAATTTTTATTTCTTACTGAAGGTCCCAGCCTAAGATTACAAACTCCACTTTGTGTTCCTATATCATCTTTTGTTTAGCTTGTCCTTAGTTTTGTTAGTGGAAAGACCACAACTTGTTCTAGGAGCCAAGACACTCTTGCCCCCAGCAATAGCCACAACCTCAACTTGCCTAATAAGCCCCTCTACCCTTGGTAACAAGAATTATTCAATGTTCCATATGTTTTAAAATAGATTACTCAAGTTAAATAAGTGCTTATACTAAGCTGGAATCAATAGATTTCTAGCCAATAGAAATGTGCCAAGCTGTAATTTTCCAAATGTTAACCAGTCATGTAACTGCAAAGTTGGAAAGCCCTTTGCCATGCTGAAACTATGACAAAAAGGCAAGGCTTCATGGACTTCTACACGCATCCACTACATGGGAGAAGTTGGAGAAGTCTGAGCTTGAGCTTGAATAAGAACTCTTTGCTTTTACATAAGAGTTGGACTCCTGGTGGTCTCTGGTAGTCTGTGGGGACCTTACGATCTGTGCCTAACACTTATAATGGTCTCTCTCACTGGCGTGAGAGGGAATTTTACATTTAGTCTAGATTTCCATGATGTCCTATAGACATAGTTAACACTTTAAAAACATGTTTTATTCATCCCTATTTCTTCTGTTGAGAACTTTCTGTTAAGTTCTACAACTTCTAGCTTAGCTCGATTAAAAATGTATATTTTTATCCTTAGATTTTGTATATTCTAGACACTAAGCTTATGTCAGAGGTATAGACAGCCAAGATTTTCCTCTTAATATGTGGTTATTTCTCCACTTAATCAGTGGTTTCCTTTGTTGTAAGAAGCTTTTTAATTTCCTGATACCCCATTTGCTGAGTGTTAATTGTATTTCTTATGATACCTGGAGTCCTAATCAGAAAATTCTTACCTGTGCATTTGAGTTGCAGACTGCTTTCTAATTTTCCCTACAGCACTTTTGGGGTATCAGTTCTTATTTTGAGTCCCTTGACCTATTAGAAGTTCAGTTTTGTTCATGATGAAATATAAGGTTCTAATTCTTTTTTTCTTCCCATGGTGAAATTCAGATTTCCCAGAACTATTTATTTAAGAAACTATCTCCAATGTATATTTCTGTTAAAAAATCATACAGCTATAGTTGTCTGAACCTGGGTTCTAAATCCTATGCCAGTGACAAATGTGCCTACTTTGGGTATTATATTATTTTTATTATTCTGGCTCTGTGGTATAATTTTAATTGAGTAGTAATGGTATCTGCTGCAATATTCTCTTTGTTTCAGATTTCTTGCGATGACCTTGATCTTTTATGCCTCCATGTAAATTTTTTTTTACATCCATGAGGAACAGTCTGGAATTTTAATTAGGAATGCAGGGAAGCTGGACATTGTTGCTACTGGTAGAATGATAATTTTCTCATGATTAAATTTCCCAAGTCCTAAACATGGGAGGTTTTTCCATCTCCTAGTATTTTTATTCATGTATCTTCAGTGCCTTACTGTTTTCATTGTAGAGATATTTCTTTATTGCCAGCTTTCTTTCTTTTGTTCCTTCCTTCCTTCCTTCCTTCCTTCCTTCCTTCCTTCCTTCCTCCCTCCCTCCCTCCTTCCTTCCTTTCTCCCTGTGTATATGTATTGTAAATGTGATTATTTCCCAATTTTGTTTTTAAGTATGTTTGTAATTCACATATAGGAAGTCTACATGTTTTTGTATGTTAATGCTGTGATGGATGTATTTATGATATATAATACTTTTTTGGCAGAGTCTTTAAAATTGGGATACTTTGACTTCTTTTTGTCCTATTTATAATTCTTCCATTTACTTCTCTTGAGTTATTATTTTATTTAAGAGTTCAAATGCCATATTGAGTAGAACTGCAGAGTGGTCATCCCTTGTCTCATTCTTGACTTTATTGGAGATGCTTTGAGGTTTTCTTCATTCAGCATATATGCCATATATATATGTGAAATGGATCAGAGTTCACAGATACCAAATGGGACAGAGGGATTGATTACCAAGGTGCTCAGGTAAGCTTACTTGGATGGAAATGCCTAAAATTCAATGAATGTTTACTTGCATGAGAGTAACATATCACCACAAAAGTGTCTATAAACTTTGAGAAGGAAGCACTAGGCAGATGTTACTGATGCTTTATGAGTTACGGAACTACATTGATGAAAACTGAAGTATTGAGATAACAAGAGATTTCTGCTGAGAGTTCTCAAAGCTTTATTATATTTCATTTCTCTATGATTTATCACTAAATAAACACTGGACCAAGGCAGAGGCATTGATTCACACTTTCTGTCTCAGAATTTTGTTCCTACCTTCAAGAGTAATGGCTCATTAAGTTTGAACTTGGAAGCTGCTATGTTCTTCAGATGAAGAAAGGTCTCCTTGCAGAATGACTATGTACATTTTTGGTAGGCAAGGCTCTGTCCTGAAGCCGTGCTCTTCATAGTAGGGACTTTCTTATATGACCTTATTAATATTCATTTATAGCTGCACTGGGGTTTGGCTGACAAAACTACATGAAATACTACACCTTTTTATTTGTGTGAAGTTGAGACTGAAAATTTATAGACTAAGGGGTGATAAATCAAAGAGACTGAAAAGGAATACAAAGTGACTTTTAAACTTTTATATCTGTTGATGAATTGGCAAAAAAATAGCTTTCAGATGTGAAAACAATATAGTACTTGTTTGAGTTCCTCCTAAAAATACAAGATCTAAATATGATGTATTATATTCATTTGTGTTCCTAGAAGGCACAATTCTTGGGCGTTCAAAAGAAAAGGTAATTTGACATAGGTAAGAGGACTGATAAATGGAATATTTAAAATATTCTCAACTGTAACATCATTTCAAACCTGTCAGAGACATGGCGAAAAAAGAAGAAAGCTTCTGTCTTGAAAATATTTTGGGGGAAATGAATCTGCTATCAAATATCATTTGAAGGCAGCATGAAGTAAAAACACTTAGAAACACAATTTTATTTAATTTTAGAAATTCTTCCCTTATAGTTTTCAGTCAACCACAAAGCAGATGTCATTTTTGAAAATGCAGAATTGCAAAACACACACAGACACACACACACACAGACACACATAGACACACACACACACACACACACACACACACACATCAGTGTCCTTCAAGAATACTGTCATATATTCTTATTTGCTGGAAGAAAACATTTATGTCTTGAGTACCAATTATATTTTAAGTTCAGTATTTTCTTGGGGGAACAAAAACCTTTCTGGTACAGTTGTTGAAATAAACAAAATGGTTATCATAGAAGGGCAGCCAGCACCTTGGAAACAGATGTTGGTGTGATTTTGACATCTTCTCTTTAACCTTCTGAAACCTGATGGAAATGAATATTTTCCACATGTGCCTATTTATGGAAATGTGCATATGTTGAAAGATCCTTCAGAGTGCAGGGCTACTGAGTCATGCTGATTTGTACTCATTTTTCAGCTTGGGTGTTTAATTGTTGTGTGACATATATGTGGTCAAGGTCTTATGCACTAGTTTCTTATGGTGATAGGTACAAGGTAACTGTTCCTCTAACAACTTTCATAAACATCTACAAATGCCAGGACTTCAATATCCTATAGCAATTTTCTAAAAATCTGTACAATTGTGTTCATGTTTCAATTTTTATTAGATATTTTCTTTATTTACATTTCAAATGTTATCCCCTTTCCTGGTTTCCCCTCTGAAAACACCCTATCCCATTCCTACTCTCCTTGCTCACCAACCCATCCACTTCTGCTTCCCTGTTCTGGCATTAACCTACACTTGGGCATTGAGCCTTTTCAGGATCAAGGGCCTCTCCTCTCATTGATGTCCAACAAGGCTATCATCTGGTAATATGCAGGGGGAGACTTGAGTCCCTCAATGTATACTCTTTGGTTGGTGGTTTACTCCCTGGTAGCTATGGGGGGTAGAGGTTGGTTCATATTGTTGTTCCTCCTATGAGGCTGCATGATCCTTCAGCTCCTTCAGTCCTTTTTCTAGCTCCTTCATTGGGGACCTTGTGCTCAATGGTTGGCTGAAAGCATCTATCTCTGTATTTGTCAGGCACTGGCAGATCATTCTAGGACACAGCTATATCAGGCTCCTGTCAGTAAGCACTTGTTGGTATACAAAACAGTGTCTGGGTTTGGTGACTATAAATGTGATGGATTCCCAGGTAGGGTAGTCCCTGAGTAGTCTTTCCTTCAGTCTCTGCTCCACACATTGTCTCTGTATCTCCTCCCATAGGTATTTTGTTCCCATCTCTAAGATGGACAAAAATATTCATACTTTGGTCTTCCTTCTTATAGAGCTTCATTTTGTCTGTGAATTGTATCTTGGGTATTCCAAGCTTCTGGGCTAATATCCATTTATCAGTGAGTATATATCATGTCTGTTCTTTTGTGATTGAGTTACCTCACTCAGGATGGTATTTTTTAGTTCCATCCATTTGCTTAAGAATTTCATGAATTCATTTTTTCTAATAGCTGAGTAGTATTCCATTGTATGAATGTACCACATTTTCTGTATTCATTTATCTGTTGAGGGACATCTGGGTAATTTCCAGATTCTGGCTATTATAAATAAGGCTCCTATGAATATAGTGGAGTATGTGTCCTTACTACATCTTGGAGCATCTTCTGGGTATATGCCTAGGAGTGGTATAGCTGGATCCTCCGATAGTACTATGTCCAATTTTCTGAGGAACTGCCAAACTAGTTTCCAGAGTGATTGTTTCAGCTTGCAATCCCACAAGCAGTGGAGGAGTATTCCTCTTTCTTCACAACCTTGCCAGCATCTGCTGTGACCTCAATTTTTTATTTTATCCATTCAGACTGGTGTGAGGTGTAATCTCAGGATTGTTTTGATTTGCATTTCCCTGATAACTAAGGATGTTGAACAATTCTTTAGGTGCTCCTCGGCCATTCAGTATTCTTCAGTTGAGAATTCTGTGTTTAGCTCTGTATCCCATTTTAATAGGGTTAATTGGTTCTCTGGAGTCTAACTTCTTGAGTTTTTTGTTTATATTGACTATTAGCCCCTCTATCAGATGTAGGGTTAGTAAAGATCTTTTCCCAATCTTTTTTTTTTGCTGTTTTGTTCCATTGACAGTGTCCTTTGCCTTACAGAAACTGCATTTTTATGTGGGAAGTCCTATTTGTCAATTCTTGATCTTAGAGCATAAGCTAATGGTGTTCTGTTTAGGAAATTTTCCCCTGTGCCCATGTGCTTGAGGCTCTTACCCACTTTCTTTTCTATTAGTTTTAGTGTATCTGCTTTTATGTGGAGGTCCTTGATCCATTTGGACTTGAGCCTTGTACAACAAGATAAGAATGGATTGATTTGCATTGTTCTGCATGCTAACTGCCAGTTGAACCAGCAGCATTTGTTGAAAAATGCTGTCTTTCTTCCAATGGATGGTTTAAACTCCTTTGTCAAAGATAAAGTGATCATAGGTGTGTGGGTTCATTTCTAGGTCTTCAATTCTATTCCATTAATCTATCTGCCTGTCCCTGTACCAATACCATGCAGTTTTTATCACTATTGCTCTATAGTGCAGTTTGAGTTCCAGGATGCTGATTCCCCCAGAAGTCCTTTTATTGTTGGGAATAGTTTTTGCTATCCTGGGTTTTGTGTTATTCCACATGAATTTAAGAATTGTGCTTTCTAACTCTATGAAGAAGTAAGTTGGAATTTTGAGGGGAAGTGCCTTGAATCTGGATATTGCTTTTAAAAGATGGCCATTTTTACTATATTAATCCTGCCAATCTTCTGAGCTCTTCTTCAATTTATTTCTTCAGAGACTTGAAGTCCTTGTCAGGCAGATCTTTTACTTGTTTGGTTAGAGTTACACCAAGGTACTTTATATTGTTTGTGATTACTGTGAAGGGTATTGCTTCCTTATTTTTTTTTCTCAATCTGTTTGTCCTTTGAGTAGAGGAAGATTACTTATTTGTTTGAGTTAATTTTATATCTGGCCATTTTACTGAAGTTGTTTATCAGCTGTAGGATTTCTCGGGTATAATTTTTGAGGTCACTTAATTATACTATCATATCATCTGCAAATAGTGATATCTAGACTTCTTTTTTTTTTTTTTCTAATTTGTATAACTCTGTCTAATTGCTCTGACTAGGACTTCGAGTATTGTAGTGACTAGGTAGGGAGAGTGGGCAGCCTTGTCTAGTTCCTGATTTTAGTGGGATTGGTTCAATTTCTCTCTATTTAGTTTTATGTTGGCTACTGGTTTGCTGTATATTGCTTTTACTATGTTCAGGTATGGGCCTTGAATTCCAGATCTTTCCAAGACTTTTAACATGAAGGAATATTAATTTTTTCAAATGTTTTTTCAGCATCTAATGAAATGATCATGTCATTTTTTTCTTTGGGTTTGTTTATGTAGTGGATTACATGATGGATTTCCATATATTGAACTATCCTGCATACACAGGATAAAGCCTACTTGACCACTGTGAACGATCATTTTAATGTGTTCTTGGATTCGCTTTGGAGGAATTTTATTGAGTATTTTTGCATCAATATTCATAAGAGAAATTGGTCTAAAGTTTTCTTTCTTTATTGGGTGATTATGTGGTTTTGGTATCAGTGTACCTGTGGTTTCATAGAATGAATTGTGTAGTGTTCCTTCTGTTTCTGTTTTGTGGAACAGTTTGAAGAGTATTAGTATTTGGTTTCCTTTGAGGGTCTGATAAAATTCTGGAGTAAACCCATCTGGTCCTGTGCTTTTATTTGATTGGGAGACTATTAATGACCACTTCTACTTCTTTAAGGGTTATTGAATTTTATAGATGGTTTATCTGATCCTGACTTAACATTGGTACGTGGTATCTGTCTAGAAAATTGTCCATTTTATTCAAATCTTCCAGTTTTGATGATTACAGTCTTTTGTAGTAGAATCTTGTGACCTGCCCCAGTCTTAAGCAGGCTAAACCAGACCTGTCCTTGCCACAAAGCAGCAAGCCCACTTGAGTGGAGTTCCTGAGATAAAGAAAGCCCTATTGTCCTGCCGCTTCTCTGCCTCTCCCAAAGTTCCTGCTAGGAGCCATGCTCTGCTTCGCTGCTTCCCCTGTCTTCCAGATAGAACAACAAGATGCTAATTAGGCCACAAGATCCTGGCTTACTGGGGGATGGGTTCCCTGCTATCTATTTCTCAGTTTCTGAAATACACATTGGACCTTGACTGGAACTTTTTGACTTGTTCTGGTTATTTCTCTTGCAGTCCTATTCCTCTATTTTCCTCAAGGCCTCTGCCTTTCTTTCAGGAACCCAGTTTGCATAGCTGCTGGCAGCTAAAAGTGTTGTCCGAGAATGTGGGGCTTGAACACGAGAGGATCGATAGAGGGCAGCACTGTCTTTGGCAGAACTCCACAGAAAACGGAAGAAAATGGTATACCATCCCACACAGTAAGTAACTTATAATATTGATGCTAGCACTAGCCTTAATTTCATCTTTTGGGAGTGTTGTTGTGGGTGCAGGAGGATACCGGCTAGGTTGGGACTGGCACTGAACGGGTGCTGATCTCATTTAGGGGTTGACAGTGAGAATGGAATCAGAAACCTCCAAACAGGCAATTGTCCAAAGCCTTGAAGAGCTGCTTCAGGCAAAAAGGGATAAGGGTGGAAGAACAATTATTAGAGGATCTCTCAGATCAGATAGATTCTTGCTGCCCACGGTTTCAAGAAGTAAGAACTTTAAATATGAGAAACTGGGAAGGAATTGGAGAAGCTCTAAGAAACACCCAGGCAGATAATTTCACCCTCTGCCTCTGGGCACTCATAAAAGATATCATTGATGAAGAGAGCTCACAGGTGTCAGATAGTGCCCAGGAAGAGCTTATAGAATTTTAGGAAGAACGCCTGCCAGGGAGGGCTTCCTCAAAAAGGGACCCTCTCAACTCTAAATTAAGAAGGTATAAGGATTCTAATGATGAGTTAACTTTAGACAAGAAAACTCATTCAGAAAAAGGAGTTGCTAAATATAATGACAAGGAGTGGCCTCGTTGCACACCTTCTCTTCCACCTATGCCTTCTACTGCAGGAGATGCTACCCAGATGGACATGCAACTAAGTAAATTAGAGTTTAAAATTAAGTTGCAAAAATAGACTAATGGAGCTATGGGAACTAAAAGCAGTGTCAAGTACACAAAAGAACAGCTACTCTGAGGCATATCAATCACCACTAGAAAGAGCTGTAAGTCCGGCTCTCGGGAGAGGGCAAGATACATCTGACGTGCTGGCTTTCCCTATTCTTGAGGTAATTGATCAACAAAACAATAGAGTCAGACAATATCAGACTTTAGAGTTCAAGGTGATAAAAGAGTTAAAAGAAGTTGTGGCGCAGTATGGCCCTACAGCTCAATTTACACAAGCTTTATTGGATACTGTGATGGAGTCAAATTTAAGCCCCAAAGATTGGAAGACCCTATGTACGGCTACTTTGTCAGGAGGAGATTTCTCACTTTGGAGTTCTGAGTGGCATGAAGCCAGTAAGAAAACTGCCACATTGAATGCTCAGACAGGGAACCCATGTTGTGATATCAACATGCTTTTAGGAGGTCAATATGAAGGTAATATTAATCAGATTGGGTTTCCTGCTGGAGTGTATGCTTAGGTTGCAATGGCAGCCCATCTTGCTTGGAATCAGTTACCAACAAAAGGCGATCTCAGTGGAAGTTTAGCCAGCATCAGACAAGCCCCTGATGAGCTTTTCCAGGACTTTTTGGATAGGCTATTAAAAGCAGCTAGTAGATTCTTGGAGATTCACAAGCAGGGAGTCCTTTTATTACAGAGTTGGCATATGAGAACACTAACACAATATGTCAAACCGCTATTTGGCCACACAAAGGACAGACAGATTACCCAGAAATATTCATCTTTGTGCAGAGATTGGGCCTTCTTATAATCAGAGCTTGGCTATGGCCCCTGTTTTACAAGGAACCACTGTGCAAGCCATACTTGCACAGAAGCGAGAGAATGAAATTTGTTTTAAATGTGGAAGTTTGGGTTATTTTAAGAATAATTGTCCCAGGAAAACAAGCGCTACAAGCAGGCAATCAGGCTATGCCCCAGAAGCTTGTCCTTGATGCAGGAGGGGTAAACACTGGGCTAGGGAATGTAAATCTAAGAAAGATATTCAAGGCCATCTCTTGTCAGGAAATGAGCTTATGGCCCAGCCTCAGGCCCCGATTCACCAATAGCAAGTAGTTTATGGGGCCATGAAGCTGCTGCCCAGCTAAGAAAATCTGTCTGTGAACTTCCTGGGCAACCCCAGGAAGTGCAGGATTGGACCTCTGTTCTACCACCCATGCAATATTAACCCCAGAAATGGGAGTTCAAACTCTGCCTACCAGAGTCTTTGGACTTTTACAGAGATTTGGGGACTTCTTATAGGAAGAAGCAGTTCAATTGTAAAGGGACTGCAGATTTGTCCAGATGTTTAGATAATGACTATAAGGGAGAAATTAAAATCATGACTGCTTCCCCTCATGATGTTATTATGGTACTAGCTAATCAAAGAATTGCTCAACTCATTTTAGTTACGTTGTACCCGATACCTTCCAGATTTGTCAAAAATGAGAGAGGACAGAGTGGTTTTGGTTCCTCTGATGTGTACTGAGTCCAATCTATTACTAGTAAGAGACCTAATCTTAAATTAATAATTGAAGGAAACAGTTTTGAAGGATTAATAGTTACTGGAGCGGATGTAACCATTATTAGAGGCCAAGATTGGCCTTCAACTTGGCCTCTGTCTGATACACTTACTCACCTTCAAGGGATTGGTTATGCCAATAACCCAAAACGAAGCTCTAAACTTTTAACCTGGAGAGATGAGGAGGGCAATTTGGGACAAATTCAGCCTTATGTTATATCAAATTTGCCTATTACCCTTAGGGGAAGAGTTCTCTTGTCACAGATGAGTCTTATAATGTGTAGTCCTAGTTAAGCACTGACTAAGCAGATGCTATGACAAGGAATTAAGATATTTGAAGGTCCTAAACCTCACTCTAACAGGATCAGAGTATTTTCCATAATGGCCACTATCTTGCTTGCATCTCATGCTGATAAAATTCAGTGAGTTAATAATATTCCAGTGTGGGTTGACCAGTAGTCTTTATCTAAAGAAAAGGTAGAAGCCACTTCTTCGCTAGTGCAGGAGCAGTTAGAGGCAGGTCATCTATGAGAATATTAGTCTCCTTGGAATATTCTAATATTTGTTATCAAGAAAAAAAATCTGGTAAACGGAAATTGTTATAAGATCTAAGAAAGGTTAATGAAAACATAGTACCTATGGGAACTTTACAACCTGGACTTCCATCTCCAGTAGCTATTCCTATAGGATATTATAAGATAGTGCTAGATTTCAAAGATTGTTGCTTTACTATTCTTTTTTACCCCAAGGATTGTGAGAAGTTTGCTTTCAGTGTTCCTTCTATTAATTTTAAGGAACCTATGAAAAGTTATCGATGGACAGTTCATCCTCAGGGCATGGCTAACAGTCCCAGTTTATGTCAAAAGTTTGGGGCACAGCCATTGAGCCTGTGAGACAGCAATGGCCAATGATATATATCACCCTCTACACAGATGATGTCTTATTACCAGGAAAAAAATCCTCAGCATTTGCTTTTATGCTGTAGGGATTTACAGCATGGCTTAGCTTATAAAGGACTGCAAATAGCTCCAGAAAAGGTACAAACTCAGGATTCTTATAATTATTTGGGCTTTAGATCAAATTGGTTTTCCCCCCAGGGATATTTATTCACAGGGACAGTTTAAAAACCTTAAATGATTTTCAAAAATTGTTAGGTGATATCAATTGGCTTTGCCCCTATTTAAAGCTTACTACAGGAGAATTTAAACCTTTATTTGATATTCTTAAAGGGAGCTTTGATCCTACTTCTCCTAGATCTTTAACTCCAGAAGGATTGCTGGCCTTACAGCATACAGAAAGAGCCATTGAAAAACAATTTTTTACTTATATAGATTATTTTTTGCCCTTATATTTGTTGATTTTTAACAAGACTCATGCACCTACAGCATTGTTATGGCAAAGAGCTCCTCATATGTGGATACATTCAAGGATGTCTCCTAAATGTAATATCCTACCATATCTTGAGGCAGTGATCCATATGATGATACTTGGAAGGAAGCAGGCACTGACTTATTTTGACAAGGATCCAGACATCATTATTCAGCCTTTTACTGTAGAATAAGATGCCTGGCTGAAACAGCATAATACAGATTGTTTGCTTGCTCAGATAGGATTTGAAGGAATTATAGATCTTTATCCTCAAGATAGGTTGATAAAAATTTTAAATGTACATAAGGTAATATTTCCTAACATGACATCTTTACACCCTCTGTGTAATGCTCTTTTGATTTTTAGTGACGGCTCCTCTAAAGGACGAGCTGGGTATCTTATGAATAAATCAACAAGTAGTCATAGAGACTCCTGGCCTCTCAGCTCTGTTAGCAGAACTGACTGCTGTATTAAATTTTTCAAGGACTGTGAATGACACTTTTAATATTTTACTGATAGTTTATATGTGGCCCAATCTGTTCCTTTATTAGAAATATGTGGTACATTTAATTTTAATATGGCAGCAGGATTTCTGTTTTCACAATCTGTTTTATATCAGTCATATACAAGCTCATTCTGGTATTCCTGGACCTTTACCTGGAGGCAATGATTGCTTTGACAGAGCTCTAATAGGAGAATCCTTAGTTTCAGATCCTGCTGCAATGGCTAGATGTGACTATGACAAATTTCATCTTTCTAGTCAGACTTTATGGCTCTAACATAAGCTCACCAAGGAGCAGCCATGAATGATTGTAAAACAATGCCCTAACTGCCTTAATTATCTCCAGTTCCGCTTTTAGAGGTCAATCCATGAGGTGTTGTGTCTGTATATCTGTGTGTGTGTGTGTTTGCATATGAAGTGAAAATTTGCCCTTTCAAGGTATATGAAGAACTGTGTTGGAATTTTGATAGGAATTGAATTGAATCCATAGATTGCTTTTTGTTTGATGACTATTTTTACTATACTGATCCATGAACATGGGAGATATTTTCATCTTCTGATATTTTTTTAAATTTCTTTCTTCAATGTCTTGAAGTTTTGACATACAATTATTTCCCTTGTTGGGTCAGTGTTACCTCCTGGTATCTTATATTACTTGTGACAGTTGTGAAGTTTGTTATTTTCCTGATTTAATTTGCAGACAATTTATCATTTGTATATAAAAGGGCTGCTACATTTTTGAGCTGCTCTTGTGTCCAGTCATTTCATTGATAGTGTTTATCAGCTGTTGGAATTTCTGGTAGATTTTTTTCCAGGTCATTTATGTATTCTGTCATGTTATCTGCAAATAATGGTATTTTTTACTTCTTTTTATAAATTTGTATCACCTCAATCTCTCTTAGTTGTATGTTCTCCTTACAAGTTCAAGTACTCATGGAATAGGTAAGTTTAGAGTGGACAACCTTGACATATTCCTGATCTTAATGGAATTGCTTTGAATTTCATTCCATTTGTGTTGCTATTGGCTATGGGCTTGCTGAAAACTGCCTATATTTGGTTTAGTTATGATTTTTATCTCTAATCTTTCCAGAACTTTTACAATGAAGGGGTATTGAATTTTATAAAAGGCCTTTTTATATTTAATGTGAGGAACATATGGTTCTGTCTTTCTGTTTGGTTATAGGATGGGTTATATTATTGATTTATGTATGTCAAATAAGGTAGATTTAAAAAAACTGGCTTCATGTAATTTTAACTTTTCATATAGTTTTCATGACTCTTTGAGCATTTTGTACAACGTGTTTTAATAATTTATCGCCTCTATTGATCATTCCAGATCCATCTCTCTTCCGTTCTCTTCTTCCACTTTTTTGTCCTCCTTTGTCTTTTAAACCCACCAAGTTACTTATTGTGCTGTCCAAATAGTATTGGATGCATAACTTTTCACTGTAGCATGGACTAGCTAGTTTTGATCATCTAGTTTTATATATCTAGATCATAATCTATTGGAAGAAGTCAGGACAGTTAAGTTCTTAATAAAAATAGATTTTTCCCTTTCAGTCTGGTATTTGTTATGAACTCTTCAGCTAGGGGTAAGATTTCATGTGTACTATCCCTTTCTCTGATGGTATTTTGTCTGGTTTAAGCTTGTATAAATCTTAGGTCTGTTGTCACAACTGATGTGATTTCATATGTGCAACTGACTTAAAGTGTCTTTTGTAATCCTATGTTGGCTCTGCTTTTACAATCTTTCTATCTCTTCTTCTACACTGATTCCTTAACCTCACTAGAAAGCTGTGCAAATCCTCCATTTTGGGTTGAGTAATCCTTTAGTCTCTCTTCCTTGGTCAGTTGTGGGTCTCTGTGTTAATTATCACCTATTGCAAATAAATTTTCTCCGATGAGAAACGAGCGTTGTATTAATCTCTGCCAAATGGACTCCTAATGACTTACAGATCCAGTAATGATGCCAGGTATGGAATTTATCTTCTGAAGTAGGACTTAAAATCTAAACAGAAAATTCTTGCCATGGTTGCATAAGTGAGCCACTGCTTTACTGTATAGGGATTTACAACTGGGCAAGACTGATGAATATTTTTCTCCTTCATTATTACATACAATACTTTTATTACTATCAAAACTAGCTAGTAGGGATGAAACTTCTAGGTCATATACCCAAGTTCTATGACTCAAGGCCATGGTGCCCTTCACCACAGGGTCTTAAAACCAAGTTTTGAAGGGTATGGGAGAGAGCCTTAGTTAGGTTGTTTTTTGTTTGTTTGTTTGTTTGTTTTGGTTTTTTTTGTTTTTTTTTTTTGTTTTT
>NW_022196899.1:10969899-11004533 GCF_008632895.1 Mastomys coucha
TTTTTTTAATCTCTTCTATGGCTGAAACCCGAAGACAGGAATTGATGCAGAGGCCATGAAGGATGCTGCTTACTGGCTTCCTTATCATGCCTTGCTCAGCCTGCTTTAAAAAAATAGATTTCAGGGCCAACAGACCAAGGATGACACTATCCACAATTGGGTGATCCTTTCCCATTCATCAACAATTGAGAAAATGTCTTATATCTGTATCTCATGGAGGCACTTCCTCAACTGTAACTCCTTTCTCTCTGGTGATTTGAACTTGTATCAAGTTGACACAGAAAAACCCAGACAATATAGAAAGCCTTGGTAATAGTTCATAGTAGTCACAGGTATTTAAGACTTCATTGACCAAAAACTCCAAAAGAAGTAATCCATTATTAGCCCTGTGTTTTTTATTTTTTTACCCTATAGCTTCTAATAGGAGCAATGTCATCTCAGTAGATGGTATCACCATTTATTTTAATGTATGTAAATATGTAATTATGTATGTATTATGTACATATATATGCATGTATGTATAGGCTTATGTATAAGAAGCTTCTACATTAGTAGGATTCCATATGTCTTTTTCCAAAGGTCCTTCTTAGTGCTGTTCATCCCTCCTTTTTTCTGTCCTCTATACTTTCCTTCTTTCTTCCAAACAAAGTTAAGCCTTTTTGACATTATTTCCCCCTTTAAACCTTTCTAGCACTGTGTTCTATCTTCTTTCCCTTAGTCATTTCCCACCTCATAGCCCTTATTAATGTCCTTAATTCTATGGATATTACATATAAAACAAAGAAGTCTGACAAATCAAAGCTGATATCAACAAATGAGGAAATACATGAAATATCTTTGTGTCTGTTTACATCACTTAGAATGCTGACTTCAAGCTCCACTCACTTACCTGTGCATGTTGGAAGTTTGTTTTTCTTAAAGTCAAATAATATAAACTTTTTTGTTAAGAATGCAGTTTTTATCATTCATAGGTCACTAGGTGGACATCTAGGCTATTTCTATTTTCGAAGTACAGTGATTATAGCATCATTGAGCAAGTATTATTTGAGTATGATATAGATTCTTTGGGTATATGTCTAAGGAGAGAATAGCTGAATCATATCTGATTTTTACAGTAGCAGCTCCAGTATGCATTTCCATTTGCAGTGAAAAGGTGTTGCTTTTTGCTCACATCTAATTTTGTGTTCTTAAAAATATCAAGTACAAATTGTGTCGCTCATATATTCTTGAAAGATTAGCATTCATCTGGAACATGATCTATATAGGCATAGGCATATGCATATAATATACATATACAAATATATATATATACATGTATACATACATATACACATACATATATACATACACATATTCATATATACATATATGCAGATATTCAGATATTCATACATACACATATACATGCATACATATATACATGCATGCATATGTACATGTGTACATATATACATATATGCACATATGTACATATGCACATATATAAATATGTATACTCATGTATACATATACACATGCATATGTCCATATACATACTGGGAGCTACATTCTTTTAAATAAATGGATTCTCTAACCTAGAACCTATCATCTGCCAATTGTTTCCAGGCAGGAGTGAAACTTCATGCTTAATTCCCTTCTCCATGCTAGGATTTCACATGGCTGTAGCTTGTGGAGGTCTTGTACATGCTGACACACTGCTATGAGTTAATACGTGCAAGTGCTCTGTTGTCTATAGACAACACTTTTTCTTTTAATCACCTCTATCTCTCATTCCTTCAAGAAATGATATAGTAATATTGATTTTATGTTCTCTATGATTAAAATAACAAATAGATAAAAATTTCAATGACCGGAACAAATTATATACGATTACATGAAATAGATTGGAGCAAGTGTTTGATGACAGAAGCCTGTTATAGCTGTCTCCTGAGAGGCTCTACCAATGTCTGACAAATACAGAGGTAAATCCTCAAAGCCAACCATTGGACTGAGCACAGAGTCCCCAAAGGAGGAGCTAGAGAAAGGACCCAAGGAGCTGAAGGGGTTTGCAGTTCCATAGGAGAAACAAAAATATAACCAGTACCTCCAGAGCTCCCATGAACTAAACCACCAACCAACGAGTACACATGGTGAGACTCATGGCTCCAGTTGCATATATAGCAGATGACGGCCTTGCTGGTTATCAGTGAGAAGAGAGGCCTTTGGTCCTGTGAAGGTTCTGTTCCCCAGTGCAGGGGAATGCCTGGGCCAGGAAGTTGGAGTGTGTGTCTTGGTGAGCAGGGGGAGGGGAGAGATAGGGGTTTTTTGGAGGGAAAACCAGGAAAGTGGATAACATTTGAAATGTAAACAAAGAAATGTCTAATAATAATGAAAAAGAAAGAGATTAGAGCTGCAAAATTCTCACTTCATCTAATCTATACAGGTTTGTAGTAAATAATAAGTTTAAAGTAAAAAATATTAGCGTTGTATTCTAGTATTAAGAACTTTTCTATAAAAGAAAATCCTAACTTTTTTCTCTGTCCTCAATTTCTCCCATGTGATTGGGCATTTTTTTTTCAACTTGTTGGAAGTAAGTGAGACATTTTGATGGCTCAGGAGGTTGAGGCGTAATGATGAAACACAGAAAAGTTGTGTCTTATTTTGGTAATCAGGTACTATTTATCTTATCATATCTTAGATATGAAATGGAAACCTGATGTTTCTTTATTTTCTTAAAACGAAATTGATTCATTTATTCCTTGAGTGACACACATCAAATCCCAACAATTTTGTAGACATTACATCTGAGATTGTTTTTCCATAATGGAAACAGTTGATAGATTTAAAAATACTGTAACTAAAACATTATTTTGGAATCTCTCTGATATTGGCAATTGATTTGCATAAAACATTTTCTTTCCTCTCTCTCTTCAATTCCAAAGAGATTAACTTGATTTGGCTACTTACTTTTCATTCTTAGTACTCTTAGTCTTTTTACTAGTGTATTAGTCCATCCATTGACACTTTATAACATGAGGTTTTTTTTCACCCATAACTAAAGACAATAAAGTAGCATGTCTGAACAGTTTGTAGTTGTTGGTATAATATCATCATTGTGGAAGCCCTCAGACAGAAAAACCTGATACATGTTTTATAGTTTTCTTTCGGCTCTAAAGGCCATCCAGACATTTATAAAACAGGCAGCATTTTTTTTAAACATGCCAAAGATTATTGCATGCATAAGAACATATCCCATTTTTTGTTTATTCATAAAAAAAGTGTTTATTTTGTGTCACCGTTGCCATTGGCAAATAACATAAAATGGCAGATTTATATTTTGGCTCTCAAGGGATGCAAAATTCATTTATTCACTGAATATTTGTCACATAAACTTCTAAAAAGTTAGGTGTGAGAATGGACCACCTTGATACTCAGTAATCAAGTACAAAGAGAAGAAAGCTGAACAGTTGTGCTGTATTAGGTCAAAGATAAAGAAAGCAATTGTGGTTGAAATTATTGACATTCCTTTGAAAACATACACTTTTGTAACTAAGTAGCCCAAATAGTTCAAAGTACTTATTAGTACCATAGCCCACAGGATTTCTTTTTCTTTTCTTTTCTTTTTTTTTTTTTTTTTACAAAATTTGATTGTGGAATTTGTATCACAAAATTTCACTTAAAGTAGGAAAAAATGGAATGTAGCATCCTGTTATTAATTACTCTATTTTCATCTCTGATATCAAGAACTTTTTAACAGAGTATGAAAATGTACATTGCAATATCTATGTATTACACTTTATACTATTGAAAGAAAATTCTTCAATCAACATCAATTAGGAGATATTGTGCTATAATTTCAGAAGGTATGTACAATGAGTAATCTTCTAAATTGTGTATAATTTTCTTTTTCTTTTGAATTTTGACATTGTTCTTTACTTAATATATATTAAATTGAGAGAAGTTAATTTTACATTCAGGACACTCAAACATTTGATTATTCTTCATATTTTCATGTATCATTTGCAAAGTCTTCATGGAAAACTTGACCTTTATCATTCTTTTCATAGCATACATTCTGATAGCCTTTGAAACAAGTTTCAAACTGCCCATTTTGATTTGTATTAATTTTACAGAAGTTCTAAACCACATTTAATTACACCTGACAGAAAAGCTTTGTGTGCTAGTGTTTTTCTGGTTGACCCACCATGAATTCCTTGTTAAAATTTTAATAAGCCTTGGAGACAATTCTCTAGAGTATTCCCCAGAGCATTTCCTGGACACCAGCAATGCAAGGGTATGCTATCCCATTGATGGTTGTCCCAGAGCACCCCAGGATGAATATTCTGATTCACCGAGAGCTGTGCATAGATCATGATGCTACTATAAATGGCTGAAATGTGATGCAGCTTCCCTTACAACTTCCTCCAAGTCAGCCTAATGGAGATTAAGGTCCATTAAGAGCTCTTTGCTGCATGTGCAATTTCTATTGATCAGATTGACTCATTTTGTTTTAGCCAATGATCCTATTACAAAACCTGCCTGCTTCTAGTGTTTTACCATTACAGGGAAACTGGAAAATTCTCTGTACTGTAATGGACAGTCTAGGGAAGAGTATCACTCGAGTTGTGATTTTTTTAGTACTTGCTGAACATCAGCTGCATCATATAATTTAAAAACAATGTTTTCAGGACTTATCATTCATGCTCTTACTTAATGTGTAGATATGTTATTTCACTGTAATTTTTTTTTTTTTTTTTGGTTTTTCGAGACAGGGTTTTTCTGTGTAGCCCTGGCTGTCCTGGAACTCACTCTGTAGACCAGGCTGGCCTCGAACTCAGAAATCCGCCTGCCTCTGCCTCCCAAGTGCTGGGATTAAAGGCGTGTGCCACCACGCACCACGGCCCGGCTTATGTAATTTATTTTTAAAAAATAGACATTTGTTTATGAACCTATGCTATGATATAGATGTAGTCAAAGTTCTGCATGAACAAGACTATAGGTTAAAATATGGTATTTCTCTGAGTTGGAAACCTATGAAGATAGAAATATTTGCTTATAATTATGCCAGACTGTGTTAAAGTATTATTTGTCTTACTAAAAGGAGCCATTAAATAAGTATAGATATTACTGCTTGTTGGTCAAAGGACAAGTGAAATAATGGATTTTAAAGAGAGAAGAGTTGACCCCTATAAAGAGCTCATAAGAAAAGATAGGATGGAAAAAGAAAGGATAAGAGCAAATCCAATAAATGTGGACTACACCACCAAGGACCTCTTCCCAGAGAGAATATTTTATCACATTACATGAATATAAGGCATGATATTAGTGACTTGGAAACACATCATATTCCAAAAGCAGCTTCGTACTCATGATATAAAAACTTAGTGGCCATTTACTGAAAACCTATGTCATACTAGATTTTAAGATATGTTGTAACATGGAACTTTTAGGAAATGTATATTATTATTTACTAGTTTATTACTATATACTAGAAAATATATATAGAAAATTTTCAGTTATAGATGAAGAAATAAACAGAGGTCTCAAATGATTTGGTCAAAGTTGTTATTTGGATAAGGTACAGTATATTCTCAGTTCAATCTTGACTACTTCCAGAGGTGTCTGATCTTTCTCTTTCTGTGCTCACCCCATTCATCATTCTGTCTAGTCACTCTATAGCTTCAGTTAGTGAATTATCATGTTGATTCCAGAGCTGCTATCCTGTTCTAGGTAAGGCAAGTGGCTGATGTCATCACCAGGATCGGAACCTAGACGGCCTGAGATACCATGGCATTGTCTTGTGCCATGTTATATCAATATTCATATAGAGTCGTATCGTGCTTATCCTTCATTTCATACTATTCAAAATTCATGAAAGTGTCATGTAGAGTTGCAGTATATTACATGATACTGGAATTCTGACTTTTACAGTACAGTTTTCTGCTGTCTAAGACTCATCCTAATTATTTGTACTCTGTTAGGGCACAATATTTATTGTACTTTCTTAATGTTGTAGATTGTGTTCAGTCTCAAGTTAAATATATAAGACAGGGGAAGGTTTGCTCTTATAGTTTTACTTATTTTGAAACAGTAAAAATACTTTGACTTGTTTTTCATGTCTAGAAAATATCTTATATTTAGTTAAAGTGATCCTTGAAGGTATTATTTATATGATGTATGCCCCCAACAACATCAAATTTGAACACAAATTTCATTGTACTATTTTGGAAGTCCAATAATCTTTAACTAAAACTTTAGGGGTAAAAGTAGCAGGACTAGTTTCTCCCTTGCCCAAGAATGAATTTCTATACAGGTCCATTAACAGCTATGGTTTCATTAAGAAATTTAAAATCAGCAGGTTCTTCTGAGTATAAAAGAAGTAATAACTGAAGGATATAACTTAAAATATCTCTGATGATAACTCTTTTTAGATAATGAGGTTTTTAATATAAGTAAACCAGTTAAAATGAAGATCACCTATCAAAGCAGGTCTTAAGGTAATGTAGCTGGTCTTGTAAAATATCGTGCCATAGTTAGATTCACAGGGAAGAATATAAAGCTCAGTGAGAAAACAGTCACCTAAAAGCTAAAGAGAGGTACTCAAAACCAGTCTTGGTGCTAGATAAAGATATCTAGAAACAAGGAAGGCTGGAAACAGGAGGATACTCAAGTTCAAGACCAGAATGAACAACACAGTGAGTTATTAGCCATCCTAGGCTCCATGGAAAACTGTCTTGGAATTGGGAAATGATTCAGTAAGTCAAAGGCATTACTACATTTTTAATCTATCCATCTGTTGATAAACATCTAGGCTGGTTCCATGCCTTAGCTCTTATGAGTAGACCAGCTGTAAACATGTGTATGCGAGTGCCTCTTTGTCTTTACCTAATTGGTTATTTCTATTTTCCTGTATGGTGTTGACACCTTGAGGAATACCAAATTGTGCTCAGAATTCTCTTGTACTTTCTGCTGTCTAGAAATTGTGCTCTCCTAGAGTTCTTCTGAATGGCAAGCTGAATCTCTTGCTCCTTTCCTATATCTACTGAGAGTCAATTCCTGTATCTCCAAGCTTGCATGGTCTTCTGGTACCGAGTTCTTTATGTCCTTCCATGTTGTCAGGCTACCGAGAGTCTGCCATGACTCTTAAAAATATATATCCTTTTCCTGTATATTTGTTTTTGTACATTCTTCATAGATTTCCTATATGGCTTAGCTGTATCTTTTCCTTGTAGTTTTCTATTCAGGAATTTATCTATTTCTTCATCTCATTTTCTTATGTCAAACATGAATGTATTTAACATTTCAACATAAGTATGTTTAAAATATGGATATTCTTAATGTAATTAAGATTGATAAATAAATATAAATATCAGTACCTAAAATGTTCTTTAAAAATACTTTCTATTATTTTTAATATTTCACTCATAAGCTACCTTAGTTTTTCCACCCGTACTATTCACATATGTAGCCTATCTTTTTTGCTTCATTGCCTTGGTTTACTTTGTATCATTTATATTAAAAAATAATTTTTAAAAGAGGGATTTTGAAAAATAACCCTTTCCATCTTTTTTTATCAAGACCTAGATCAAGAATATCTAAATCCACTTCCTCTACCCCTCTAGTTCATGAACCTCTCAAAACATAGATCTTTGTTTCTCTAAGATTCTTCATGTTATCTAGAATTCCACAAGGCCTAGCACAATTATGACCTACCTATAGAATTGGAAGTCCTGTGACCCTATTGATGACAGCAATGAGGAGCATGCCCACATAGCTTGAAATGTTTAGATGAGAGATTTTTTTCATTGAGAAAGAGGAAATTATTTGAACTATTTCTATTTAGTGTAAATTTTATCTTTCTTTCATGGTCACCAGAATAAATGTGAATTTTGTTTCTGAATTGATTTTTGAACATGATAAGAAACAATTTATCTATAAAAGCAGACTCCAAATACCTTTAGTTACTAGACTAAACACTGTTGGTCAAAGAGCTGTAAGGATTTAGATATAGAGAAATATTTCTAATGGCCTGGAAGATAGTTTAGATTCATTGACCTATCATACTTGAACATCCATAGGGATTCTGAATGTTTTTGCATTTAACCAACCACTGATGAAAATATTTGGAAAAATAATATTTGTATTGAACATGTATACATATATTTTTGATATTCTTTACAAAGTAAATTATAACAGCTATTCATACAATATATACATAGTTTTAGAAGTTATAAATAATCCAGAGATGATTTGAAACATATGTGCAGTATGTATACATTCTATGCAGTAGTGTACCATATTACATTAGTGCCTTGGGGATTCAAACATAAATGGCTGGGTATAATCAGAATTCCTATGGCTGAACTTGTGCTACTGGGTTACTGGTTTCGGGTAGTGCTATACAATATGAGGATCCATCTTCCACAGAATAAAACAGAATACTTCATTTGAATTCAAAAGTAAAACATGCTATATTTTCCCTAGATTACTATTGTTTGGTATTAATACAATACAGAAACTTAAAGTGTGCTCTTTTCCTAATCTGTCACAAATTGCCCCTACCCTTGATACTAAACAGTTCTATAGAACTGGAACTATCTGAGTGAAGATTCCAATGTTTTAGTCTATCAGTAAGCTGTATAAGAAGCTTGTTTGAGGAATTGGGTCTCAATAAAAACACTTGATAATTTCTTAAGCATCTTGCTTTTTTCTCAACAATGAAGTGATGGTGCTGAGATAGGAAATTTGAAACTTATTTTTTTATACCAGTTTGCAATCTGAGGTAGAGTACAAAAGAAATTGAAACTGCTATTTAAGTTGTAAAATGCACCAAGTAAAACACAAATAAATGCAAAGGGATTTATTAAAATCCCTTTGTTGATTTTGCCATAATGAGGAACATTGTTTTTTGTTCTGCATCCTATACTTTCAGTTAAAATAGTTGGGTCAAAATAAGAGCAAACTATCTAGAAACAAAAATTTATTATCAAAAAACAAATACAGTGTACACTGGCAATATAATATAACAAAGAAGCAAAGACAGGAAGAGACTATGGTCTTATAATCTTCAGGGGCATACCTCTAAGGACACAAAGAATTCTCATTAAGTCCCAATACTTAAAAGAGCCATAATCTCCCAGATGCTACCCCAGATATAAAACCTTCAAAATATGTGCTTTAGCGAACAATAAAGACACACATTGTAGCAGATGGAATGTATACATTACTTTGAGATGAGCAATATGGCAGCTCTGCCCAAAACCATTTGACCTTTTTAGTTAGATATTCCAATGACAGAGAATATTGATTGATTCAAGAAAAGCATTATGACCCTCCATACTGGGTACCATGCTTAGCTAGCTGTGGGAATCTCAAGAATGGGCCAGTTCCAATCTGGTGGTCATGGAGCAAAGGTTAGCCAAGTTTAATATAAACTTTCCATCAGAGGTAATCTCATCAGTACCATAGTCCTTCTGCCAGGGCTGTGTTTGGTTTTACATTTTTATAAGAAGAATCACTGAACATGTATAGCATGAAGAATGGGAAGGATAATAAATTTCTAACTTCAGAATCTCAGAAGACAAAAATCACTTCCCTATGTGCCTTTTCAAAATTGGTAATATACCTCAGTTTCAGATAGATGACAATAAGCACAAAAGTACCTGTTATGGAATTCCAGTCATTAAAGTGCTAGAATTATGGATAGATATTTATTATTTTTAAGGGGTAAAGATATCCATGAAAATATTCTTTTTTTTAACAAATCCATAGATCAGGAGATCAGGACTTAAAATAACATATAATATATTGTTTAACTAAAGCACTAAGTCAAATCCTGGAATTTTCTGTCCCCTAAGAATTCCTGTGTCCTCAACATCATCCTTTCTGTAGGTTTTGCTGACTTATGATCCAACTGAAATCTCTAGAGATTTTACTTTCCAAATTATCCTATTAAAGTAATATGTGCTGACTTGACAGATATTCTTAGGCACTGAAGCTGAGGATTCCAGATGCAAGGGCCTATGTGAAATTATGAAGATATGCTGGGTTATTGGAAGGTTTGGTACTTATGTCCAGACTAATTATAAGGTCTTGGCCAGTTTCACTCATTACAAGTAAAGGTAACAGATTCCATAAGAAAAAGATGGGACATTGTGAGTATTGCTGTCCTGGTTAAACTCCAAAGTCAGCAAACAAACATAAAATGGCTATTTTTAAGTGGACAAAATTAATTGTGTAAAAAAATAATTAATATCTGAATAATCCTTTATCCGGATCTCAGAACACTTAGATAGATCACTCAACTCATCTGATGTTTATCCTTTCCAAGGAGACAATAAAACGCTATACAAAATTACATTTGGAAATTTGGTCAAAGTTAATGTTCACCAAGAAAATATGGACAGTACCAATGGTTCTTGAGCATAGTACAAACACACAATGTATATGTGTGTGTGTGTGTGTGTGTGTACATATAAACACAGCTGTTCATTTCTAGCTGTTCATTTCATATCAAGAATTCATATCTATCCTACATTTTCTCCAGGTAATTTCTTTCATTCTGATAGTGTCATCTAGAAACACGTGAGTGGATCACTTACTTATGTTTAACTTGACATTTCAGATCAAGGTGGGCTGGTTACTTGTGAAGTTCTAGCAAATGACTTGACAATTGAGGTTTAGAAAGATAGAACCTTCAGAAAATAACATTGAAGTAGCCCAGCGTTTCTCTTTTTAAACTACAGAGATCCATTTGAAGCAAACGTCAAGAGAAGTATTCCAGTGGCTGATGCTTTGTGACAAGTGCTTCACATTCCATTTCTTGCTTGTATGAATGCTTTTATTCTGTAGTTTTCATATTTAACTTGTTCTTTTCCAAGTAAAATCCAGTGCATTTTGGAAGGGCACAATGTTTCTCATTTAGAAGAAGATATTTAAACTTTGGAAGGATAAATGTCAGGTCTGTGGCAAAAAGCTCCTCAGAGGAGCTATGTTTGTTTTCAGAGTCATTGTTTTCAAAACTTCGTAGGCTGTATGGCTCTTAGATATAGAACTTTCCCCTTCTGTTCATATTAGGCATAAAGTACTTCAAGCTGACATAGCAATTTAAATTGCTACTGGGAATGCCAATAGCTATGAAGAGGAAGTAAGAGAATGTGACAACTCTGACCTCCACGTTAATTATGCATCAAGCTGTAAACAGCAAGCTAAGACAGCCAGGGGCATCTGCTAGGGGTGCTTGGCTCACTGTGATAGCTAACCTGTAATCTTGGTAGGCTTATCCCTGCTTGTAAATATTCTAAACAGAATTTTGTACTCCCTTTGACCCACCAAGAAAAGCGGGTATGTGTTTAGTTTTTGGAATAGTGACCTAGAATATTTTGTTTGGTGATTCTTACTTAAACCCTGTGAAAGAAATGTAGTGACTATGTTGTCGTCACTGAAAGGCAAACTATCTGGGAGGACTTGGTTCCAGATACCTGAAAAGGTCACTCCAGTTCACACACATCTGACACAAACAGATATGCTACTTTCACTATGATTCTGCTTGTTTTTCCTTTTAAATATAAATCAGGGCAGAGATGGTTTAAATCATGCTTCAAAAGGAAGCATTTATAAACTGTACTGAACTATATTAAGTCTGAAATTCCCATTACAGACCTATTTGTTTATATAGAACCAAAGAAGATATTATAGAAAATATAGAAAATTGCCAATGAGTCAAAAGATTTTCTTCAGTGGCTGATGATCTCCGGGACTCGAACCATTGGTAAGGACCAAAACAGAGAAACAAGAAATTGCCAAGGAAACAAAATAAAAACAAGAAAACTGCCCTAGCTCAGGTTCTTAGACTAAACTTATGAAATGATTTTTTGTGTTTTTATTTTCTTTTAACTTTCTGAGATGGAAAAGGTTTCTGCTCAAAATGTAGAATCCTGATTTCATTTATAGGGATTATATTTTTGCTTGATAGAAAAATTGCATTGCATAATTTGTTTTACTTGTAATTTGCTCTTAGCCAACATGGCATTTTTGTATGGTAAGTTTTTAATGTCTATATCAAATGTAATGTATGCTAATAAGTAGAAGATATTTCTAGATTTCACTATGTTTGCAACTTTATAAAGGAAGCCAAGAAATCTTTCAAAAATTAACTTTTAGAGATTTTCCAAGTTGACCAGATATTAATTTCATTTATATCTTTCCCCAGCTTACAGATGTGATTCGTATTATTTATATTTTTAGATAGTGCTGCCCCTTGGAAGGTTCTGGATGCCTCACCTGACATGTAATCATACACTAAACACTGTCAGTTTTCTCCTGGGAATGATTTTTTTTTCTAAAACGTTTTATTAGTTCTTTGTGAATTTGCCATCATACACCTAACCCCACTCATCTCTCTGTCTCTCAACATCTGCCCTCCCTTTTTGCAACCACCCTATAAAACAAAGCAGTACAAAACAAAACAAAACAACCAACCAAACCAAACACCTCACTGTGGAAGCTGCAGTGTGTCATGGTGTGTCTCACAGTTCATTGAAATATGTCTGTTCTCAATCATTGGCTTCTGCTGTGCTATCTGTATCGGATCTTCACTGTGATTCCTCTCGGGTATCCTGATGTCGTCCTGTATCATAGAGATCCTGCAATTTGATTCTGTAAGACTGGTTCTTTCCTGCACTCCAGTAGTTCACAGATGGAGTAGATAGTGGTGTGAGACCTTGTATCTGGACCCGGGTGGTAGCTGAGTTTGTCAGCCAATCAGCTCTCCTGCACCTCTATCACCAGGGCCAGCCAACCCTCTAGCACTGCCTGATAAAGGCAAGGGGTTGGGCCAGCTCTTCTGAATACCACAGGAGTGATGGGCGGGGCCAACTCTGCTCTCAGATCAGCACTTCTGAGATCAGCATGACCTCAAGCAGGATCCTAGACTAGGGACCTTGAATTGGCCTGTGGGCCAGAGCCATCAACATAGACCCCAGATGCTACAAGGCCATGGATCCAGATATGATGCCCAGTGACAGCATGGGCCAAGACCTCACCACGGCCTCAGATGTCAGTGCAGATTACTCATATCAAGCTGTTCCTCACCACCCTTGCATTTCCAGTACTGCCTCTCTTCAGTGAACACACATCATTTGGCATCTCTTTCTCTATTATTTCTCCACCACTTATGTGCTCATCCTAGTGACATCCAGATCTCTGGGTGTTCTCCACCCTGCCCAGGCCAGGTGGTGGAAGGTGGGCCTGGGAATGAGTTTTGTCTTTGTTTCTGGGAGTTAACTTTCCTTCCATCTTTGGAACGCTTGTAGCAGTTTCCCACTCTCCGGGTGCACTCTTAGGTATTTCAACTCTAAACAACCTTGTGTTGGTTTTCTCATTGCACTTTTAGGTTTCTCAACTCCAGAACACCTCACACTGCTGCTGGGCTTTCTTTCTCAAAGACAAAAGTGTGTCATGACGTATCTTAAAGGCATGCTCCCTTGAACCTCGTCCTCTGTTAATGATTGCCAAAACTCTTAGACTCATGAAAAGAATAACAGAGTTAACAAGAGTTCCTTCCAACCGTATAACAGATTGCAACGTGTTTATCTGCCATTGTAGTAGGTACCCCATTTAAAGCATTAATTTGTCATTCCGAAATGACTCATGAAACCGCAATGGATAATCTTTTTGTGTGTCTTTGCCGTTCATATTAGCACATCTTTAGAAAATATTTAGTTTTGGATAACATTCTTCTTGCTGACCCATAAAATATTAGTGGTATGATATTAAACTCCTCTCTGATTAGGAACAAGGAGCACTTGTTGTTCTCAGTTCTAGTGACATCCAAATAATACAGTATTTGCTATGTGCCTAGATCTTGGAAGTGTGACTGTGCTATAAGAAGGAGAATGCAAACCACTTAATAAATACTGTGCGATAATTAGCTGTCCGTTTGGGGAAAAACTTGGGTTTCTATACCATAAAACACATCATGGTCATTTCAAGATGGCTGAAAACTTTACGTCAAAGTGTTAGACTTTCAAACTGAGGAGAAAGCATCAGAGGCCATTCTTATCACGGCTTTGGGATAAAGAAATGTTTCAGAGGTAGCAGAAGTAAATGTAACCTCAAGAGAAAGATCAGCATACTCATTACATTAGAGTGCAAGGTTGGTTCGTTTACCTCTACTACAAATAAAGGCCTACAGACAGTACCCAACGTGTCTTCATTGAAAGTGTAAGCATGTTAGTTAAATCTCTACAACCTATGTTAAAAAGCTAGAGCTGGGGGCTTGTACTTGTAATCCTACACCCAAGGAAGTGGGTCAGATGGTTTCCTAGGGCTGGCTTACACCCAACCTAACCAAACTCAATGAATTTTATATTAATGACCTACTCTGCTCAAGGAAACCTAGAAAAGGTCTTCTGAGGAGTGACATGTAATTTTATTTTTTCCAAACATATTTTTAATGATGGTTCTTAAATGTTTTAACTGCTCTTTTAGCCTACAACCCACCAAAGGTAGTAGTAAAGAAAGAATATTGGGGAAATGAACCTGTTTAGAATGGTTCTTTGAAGCAACTCTTGTCTGTGTTGTCTGGAAATTGACAGTTTCGTTCCCAGGTTAGAAGCACCAGCTAGATTCACTTGCAAAAACTTACAGATATATTAGCCATCCACTTCAGTAGGATTGGGATAGCAAACACGAATCAGTAGTGATGGGACTACCTAGCAGAGACAGCCAGGCCTCAACTCAGCAGGATTTAGCATGAGGGACTCAGAGAATCCAGGAAAAGTTCTCAGCTGTAAGTCTTTCAGTGAAGATAAGAGACCTACAAGCGTTGCATAGCTAGCTCTATAAGCAAGTCTAGCTTAGTCTCTGTCCATAGAATCACTATTCATACCCTCCAAACATCACATGTCCTGCATGGGTCTTGCCTAGCGTGTGTCTTGCCTCACCAAGTGCACCTGTTTCAGCTGGCATCACTCTGCCAATCAGCCCAAGTCCACAGAAGCAGCAAGAAGTTGAAACATACAATCAGAAGTTTGTTATGCATATTTCTTCCCATGGAATATCAACAAATGTAGTGCAACTATATCACGTAAGGCAGACTGATACATGCATGTTGTTAGCCAAGAATCTTTCATCCGTGTCCTTTTACTTGCTTGCTTTAGCAGAACATCCTCTCCCCTGGGTCTGCTTTAGCTAGATGTTCTTGTATGAGTCTGCCATAGTCCTTCTCCTGTGTCCACTTCAGCTACACATTCCTTCATGTGTTTGCCACAGCAAGACAGCTTCCAACACAACGGACTTTCCAAAGAACCATTCAATTTTTACTCCAGTGACATACATTTGCACATATATTCATACCTCCATGTACACATACATGCAGACAGGAGAAAAAAAAAAGAAACACCATTAGCAAAATGTTCTCATTTGGCAAAGAAAACAGGCAAAACAAAAATAAAGAAAGTCAGTTCCATTTTATTTATAAATACTGATGTAAAAATCTCTTGTAAAATATAAGCATGTTAAATTCCACGCAATATTAGAAGACAGATGTTCTCCACTGCTGCTTTCGAACTATTTGTATAAAGTACTGACCAGCACACAATTTGAGGTGGAAGAAGAACCTAAGGTAATGGAAGCTTAGGGTGTTTCACAGCCTTCCACACACAAATCCTGCCAGGAGAAAGCTGGTCTCCCAGGACTGCTCTCACTCTTAAGCTCAGAGGTAAGGTCACCATTTTTGCTCCAATTACTGTCCAGACTGGGACAAGGCACAGGAACAGGGGACCAGCTGGGTACAGGATCTTTCCAGTCATCTTCTGCACCCTGGAGCTAAGGCTGTACCACAGCCCTCCAAACCCAAACTCTGCCCAGGATAGAGCTGGTCCCCCCCACCCCCAGTTGTACTGATACAACTAAAATCAGAAGCTTACAGGCCCACCGGAGGGACAAGCTGCCCTCAGAGACAGTAAGACCAATCAATACTAGAGATAATCAGATGGAGACAGGTAAGGGCAAGAACCTTAGCAACAGAAACCAAGGCTGCTTGGCATCAGAACCCCAGTTCTCCCTCCACAGTGAGCCCTAGATAACCCAATACGCCTTAAAAGCAAGACTCCCACTTAAAACTGTAAACTATTTGTGAAGACTTGATGAGGCAGAACCAGAACTAGAGAGTTACCTATCAACCACCTTTCTGGCAAGTTTTCTTGCCATGACTTTTTCCGGGGCTGGAGATATAACTTAGGTCTCATTCCTCTTACCGAAATTTAGAATCCCATAGATTTGATCTTCTGTCTTATAGGTTGTTAATGAGAGAAGGGTTCTGCCCAAATGACTTCCAAATTTGGTAAATCTTGTGATGGTTCCTGCAAGTATCATGGAAGGCGGGAAAATGAACTGCACAAAGGTGAGAATAAAAATAATTCAGCCTAACTTAGTCAATCTGGATCAAACTTCAGGAGTCTGACCCCAGGGCACTTATTGGAAGTGTATTTAAACATGGTACAATTTGTGAAAACATCCAGGTGACAGTCATTCTGATTCTGCATGCACAGTAAAGCTTAAGGTGAGACTACACACAGGGCCTATATGTGGTCTTTGACAGAAGTCACACATAGCGTAGAAGTCAACAGGCTATAAAGTACCTGTAACATCTTCCCTAAGGATGAGTTCCGCTAAATTACAACTAAAGATAACGGCCTATGGAACAAGAGTCTGGGATAAACATTCTGAGAGAGCTAGGTGATGTAATTTAAGTGTCTGGTGATGATTACATGGACAAATAAAGGGAAATACATTCATTTGTGCAAACCTATAATTTTATGTCTAATATTTGCTTTAGCATGCATGGAGCTTGGTAACATGCTACACAAAGTGAACTGATTACAAATGTCAAATATGAGACTCCACGTTGATGATGTATTTATACTCGTATAATTAGTAGAGATGGAAAGTAGACTATTGTCTGCTTAGGCATCAGGAGAAAGGGAGTTCTTAGAAGATTCAGATTAGATTCTACAAGGTAGAAGAATGATGAGAACTTTAGTCTATAACACTATGTATGTACTCAAAACTCTGGAATGCACAGAAATGATAAGAGTGGTTAGTTTTTAATTATTTTTAACTGCAATTAAAGATTAAAAAGAAAATGAAAGTCCTTGTCTTTTCATATTCTAAGGCTTGCTGTGAAGGCTAACTCTCCCTTATGTAACAATAGACAAGGGAAGATTGCCTTGTTTATTTAAATGGCCAGAATGTAGATCCTCCAACTCATATTCTTTGTCCTGTAAATGAGCTGTAATAGTTTATTTAACTAATCTTATCTCTCTACTCTATGTCTCTGGGCACTGATTTTATCTTGAGCTTAAGCATTGGAACACTTGGGACAGTGCTTTGCAAGAGACTTCTCTAAAAAGACTGCCCACCAAGAAGGTTACAGTCCATTTATTTCCCTTTTATGCTATTTGTCTGCTTACTTTCTCATACCCAGTTCTGCTTTTTTCTGCTTGACTTTGAGAAGTGGGCAGGTACCAGTGTTAAAGGCTTTCCTATCACAATACACATTTGAATGTTGCCTCACCAAAGTCCAGACTTGTTTTAACTTAATATTTTCAAAATGTGAGAACACATTTGTCCCATGTAGCATATGGAATACAGTGAAATGCTGGTAATACTTTGTTTGTTTTGGTCCATAGGTACATATAATTTGACTGTGAAAATCTGCTAATATAGTACATATGTACATACATAGGTGTGCTAGATTGACTATATTATTTTGCTTTTCTGGACACTTATAATTTTTATTTACAAATATTTTATTTTGAAAACCATTGCTCTTTATAGTGTATCAGATAACAAATATTTTAAACTGAATGATGAGTTCATAAAAATATTATTATGAAAACACAAATACCTGTAGAAGGAGATAAAAAGCTAAGGTCTGCTGCTTTGGTTTCCTTTAAGAGGTGTTATTCCTCAAGTTACTACTTGTTAATTATAACTCTATAAAGTAATGAATTCAGGATGAAAAAAATGATGCTTTTTGCAACAATACTTAGACATTAATAACTCCATTTAAGTTGGAAATCCTTACTCTCTTCTATACCTATTATCCTTAAGTTTGGTCTTCTCATTGTGTCCTGGATTTCCAGGATGTTAGGTTAGGATCTTTTGGAATTCTGTGTTTTCTTTGACTATTGTGTCAATGTTTTCTATGGTATCTTCTGCACCTAAGATTCTCTCTTCTATCTCTTATGTTCTCTTGGTGATGCTTGCATCTATGGCTCCTACCTTCTTTCCTAGATTTTCTATCTCCAGAGTTGTCTCCCTTTGTGATTTCTTTATTGGTCCTACTTCCATTTTTAGATCCTGGATGGTTTTGTTCAATTCCTTCACCTGTTTCATTCTGTTTTCTTATAATTCTTTAAGGGATTTTTGTGGTTCCTCTTTAAGGGCTTCCATCTGTTTATCTGTGTTCTCCTGTAATTCTTTAAGGGATTAATTCTTTAAGCTGGAAGAGGGTCCTTCCTGCATTCCTCTGCACCCAGGAGGTAGGGCTGTTCCATGGCCCTCTGTGCACAGGTCCCTTCAGGAGAGAACTTGTCTCCCAGGAGTTCTGACACAGGATTACAGATCCACAGGAGGAAAAACCTCCAGCCAGAGACAGAAAAAACATCTAAAACTAGAGATTAACACATGGTAAAAGGCAAATACAAGAATCTTACCAACAGAAACCAAGACTACTTGGCATCAACAGAACCCAGGTCTCCCACCACAGCGAGCCCTGGATACCTCAACACACCAGAAAACCAAAATTCTGATTTAAAGTCACATATCATTATAATGATAGAGGACTTTAAAAAGGACATACATAACTTCAACACCCCACTCTCAGCAATGGACAGATCATGGAAATAGAAACTAAACAGAGACACAGTGAAACTAACAGAAGTTATGAAGCAAATGGATTTAACAGATATTTATAGAACATTTCATCCTAAAACAAACAAACAAAAAACTTCTTCTCAGCACCTCATGGTACCGTCTCCAAAACTGATCATAAAATCAGTCAAAAAAAGGCCTCAACAGATACAAGAAGATTGAAGTAATCCCATGTATCCTATCAGATCTCCACAGACTAAGACTAGTCCTCAGTAACAACATAAACGATAGAAAACCCACATACACGTGGAAGCTTAACAACACTTAATTCAAGGATAAGTTGGTGAAGGAAGAAATAAAGAAAGAAATTAAAGACTTTTTAGAGTTTAATGAAAATGAAGCTACAACATACCCAAACTTATGGGACACAATGAAATCAGTGCTAAGACAAAAACTCATAGTTCTGTGTGCCTCCAAAATGAAACTGGAGGGAACATACATCAGCAATTTGACAGCACATCTGAAGGCTCTAGAACAAAAAGAAGCAAATATACCCAAGAGGAGGTGACTTCAGGAAATAATCAAACTCAGGGCTGAAATCAACTGCCTGAAAACAACAAGAACTATATAAAAAGAACTAAACAAAAAGAACTAAACAAAACCATGAGCTGGTACTTTAAGAAAATCAATAAATCAGATAAACCCTTAGCCAGACTAACTAGAGGATGCAGAGACAGTATCCTAATTAACAAAAATAGAAACTAAAAGAGAGACATAACAACAGAAACTGAGGAAATCCAAAAAATCATGAGATCCTACTACAAAAGCCTATACTTAATAAAACTGGAAAACCTGGATTAAATGGACAATTTTCTAGACAGATTCCAGGTACCAAAGTTAAATCAAATCAGATAAATGATCTAAACAGTCCCATATCCCCTAAAGAAACAGAAACTATTAATAATCTCCTAACCAAATAAATCCCAGGACCAGATGGATTTTAGTGCAGAGTTTTTATCAGACCTTCAAAGAAGACCTAATACCAATATTCCTCAAATTATTCGACAAAATAGAAACAGAAGGTACTCTACCCAAGTCGTTCTATGAAACCACAATTACTGTGATACCTAGACCACACAAATACCCAACAAAGAAAGAGAAATTCAGACCAATTTCCTTTTTGAATATCGATGCAAAAATACTCAATAAAATTCTCAAAAACCGAATCCAAGAACACATCAAAGCGATCGATCATCCATCATGATCAAGTAGGCTTCATCCCAGGGATGCAGGGATGGTTCAATATACAGAAATCCATCAACGTAATCCATTATATAAACAAACTCAAAGAGAAAAAAGACACATGATTATTTCATTAGATGCTGAACAAGCATTTGACAAAATCCAACATCCCTTCATGATAAAAGTCTTGGAAAAATCAGGAATTCAAGGCCATATCTAAACATAGTACAAGCAATATACAGCAAACCAATAGTCAACATCAAATTAAATGGAGAGAAACTTGAAGCAATCCCACTAAAATCAGGGACTAGACAAGGCTGCCCACTCTCTCCCTACCTATTCAATATTGTACTTGAAGTCCTAGCCAGAGCAATTAGACAACAAAAGGGGATCAAAGGGATACAAATTGGAAAGGAAGAGGTTAAATTATCACTATCTGCAGATGATATGATAGTATACTTAAGTGACCCCAAAAACTGCACCAGAGAACTTCTAAACCTGATAAACAACTTTAGCAAAAGTAGCTGGATATAAAATTAACTCAAGCAAGTCAGTGACCTTCCTCTACACACAAGATAAACAGGCTGAGAAAGAAGTTAGGGAAACAACACCCTCCACAATAGTCACAAATAATATATAAAAAAAACTTGGTGTGACTCTAACTAAGCAAGTGAAAGATCTGTATGACAAGAACTTCAAGTCTCTGAAGAAAAAAATCAAAGAAGTTCTCAGAAGATGAAAAGACATCCCATGCTCATGGATTGTCAGGATTAATATAGTAAAAATGGTCATCATACTGAAAGCAGTCTACAGATTCAGTGAAATCCTTATCTAAATTCTAACTCAATTCTTCACAGAATAAATAGAGTAATTTGCAAATTCATCTGGAATAACAAAAACCTAAGATAGCCAAAGCTATTCTCAACAATTAAAGAAATTCTGGTGGAGTCAGCATCACTGATCTTAAGCTGTACTAAGAGCAATTGTGATAAAAAACTACATTGTATTGGTATATTGACAGGCAGGTAGAACAATGGAATAGAACCGAAGACCCAGAAATGAACCCACACATCTATGGTCATTTGATCTTTGACAAAGGAGCTGAAACCATCCAGTGGAAAAAAGACAGTATTTTTACCAAATGGTGCTGGCTCAACTGGAGGTCAGCATGTAGAATGAAAATTGATCCATTCCTATCTCCTTGTACAAAGCTCAAGTCCAAGTGGATCACGGATCTCCACAGAAAACCAGATACACTGAAACTAATAGAAAACAAAGTAAAGAAGTGCACATGGGCATAGGGGAAAATTTCCTGAACAGAACACCAATAGCTTCTGCTCTAAGATCAAAAATTGGCAAAAGGGACCTCATAAAGTTGCAAAGCTTTGTAAGACAAAGGACACTGTCAATAGGACAAAACAGCAACCAACAGATTGGGAAAAGATCTTTACCACTCTTAGATCCAACAGAGGGCTATTATCCAATATATACAAAGAACTCAAGAAGATAGATTCCAGAGAACCAAATAACTCTATTAAAATTGGGGTACAGAGCTAAAGAAAGACTTCTCAACAGAGGAATACTGAATATCTGAGAAGCACCTTAAGAAATGTTCAATGTCCTCAGTCATCAGGAAAATGCAAATCAAAACAACCCTGAGATTCCACCTTACACCAGTCAGAATGGCTAGGATCAAAAACTCAGGTGACAGTAGATGCTGGCAAGGTTGTGAAGAAAGAGGAACTCTCCTTTATTACTGGTGGGATTGCAAGCTGGTACAACCACTCTGGAAATCAGTTTAGTTGTTCCTTAGGAAATTAAACATAGTACTACCTGAGGACCCAGCTACACTATTCCTGGGCATAATATACCCAGTAGATGCTCCAACATGTAATACGGACACATGCTCCACTATGTTCAAAGTAGCCTTATTTATAATAGCCAGAAGCTGGAAATAACCCAGATGTCCCCCAACAGAGGAATGGATACAGAAAATGTGGTACATTTACCCAATGGAGTACTACTCAGCTATTAAAAACAATGAAGATATGAAATTCTTAGGGAAATGGATGGATATATCATCCTGAATGAAGTAACCCAATCACAAATGAACCTACATGGTATATAATCACTGATAAGTGGATATTAGCCAAGAAGCTTGGAATACCAAAGATACAATTCACAAACTATAGGAAACTCCAGAAGGAAACTCCAGAAGAACACCAAAGTGTGGATACAAAGTGTGGAGCAGAGACTGAAGGAAGGACAGTACCAGAGACTGCCCCACCTGGGAATCAATCTTTCTCATATACAAGCACCAAACCCAGACACTATTCTGGATGCCAGCCAGTGCTGGCTGATAGGAGCCTAACATAGTTGTCTCCTGAGAGGCTCTGACAGTACCAGATTCATACAGAAGTAGAGGCTTGCATCCATTCATTGGACTGAGCACAGGGTCCCCAATGAAGGAGCTAGAGAAAAGACTCAAGGAGCTGAAGGGTTTGCATCCCTATAGGAGGAACAACAATATGAAGTAGCTAGTACCCTCAGAGCTCCCAGGGACTAAACCACCGACCAAAGAGTACACATGGTGGGACTCCATGCTGCATAAGTAGCAGAAGAAGACCTAGTTGGTCATCAATGGGAGGAGAGGCCCTTGGTCCTGTGAAGGCTCTTTGCCCCAGTATAGGGGAATGCCAGGGCCAGGGAGCAGGAGAGGGTGGGTTGGTGAGCAGGGAAAGTATAAAGGGGAGAACATTTTAACGTAAATAAAGAAAATATCTAATAAAAAACAATTTCTAAGAAATAAAAGAATATTTCTTTTAAAATTTTGTTAAAAATACCTTTGGTCTTTTGAGCTAGGATTCCACCCTTTCTTCTATTTCTTTTATTCTCAGTTGGTGTTTTCTTTATTGCTTATCTTTCCATTTTAAAGTCTTCAACAGCTTTAGTCATTTCTTTCATGTGTTTATTTGTTCTTACTTGGTTTTCTTTAAGAGGTTTATGTACTTAGTCCAACTGCTTGTTTGTGCTTTCCTAGATTCTCTTGAGGGCTTTATTAATTTCCCCTTTAAGAATCCTTATCATCTCTATAAGGTTGTTTTTAAGGTTGTTTTCTTGCCCTTCAGCTATGTCAGTATATTCAGGGGTTACGATAGTAGGATACTGGGGCTCTGGTGTTACTATATTTCCCTGGTTGTTGTTGATTGTTTTCTTATTATTGGCATCTGATGAATGTAGGTCTTGGTACCTATTTCTGAGTTTGTCTATTGGACGGGTGCTTCTTCCTTAGTTTTCTGTTTCCTCCTTGGTGTATCTGGTTCAGCAGGGAGGCTCTCTCAGAGTTGACAACCGGACTTCTGGCAGCTAACCTGGGCCTTGGTTCAGCAGATTCTCTTATGGCATGACATGAACCTGAGCAGGTGATATCTGCCATGTAGGGCTGGGACCATGGAAAGAGTGTGGCCGGCAGTGTGGCAGACAGGGACCACAGTGGCTTGGGTTTTCCACATCCTAACTGTGGGCCTCTTATTTGTTCTGATTGATATGGCCTGCACCTGAGCAGGAGATAAATACTCTTGTAGGAATCAGGGGAGGCCATGGCAGCAGAGCTGGGTGGTGCTTCAGGAAGAAATGTCAATAGCTTGGGTCTGTCCAATCTTAGCTGAGGGTATGGGAGGGTTCCTATGACAGGCTGACTTCTTAATGTGTCCTGATCCGTGTGACCTGTACCTGACTGTCTCACTTCTAATCCCCGCACTTCTCAGCAGGGATTACTAAATTTCTCAGAGTCAAGAGTAATTTAGCCAATTGTACCACATCACTTACAAGCAACAACCATGGTATAGCCACATTCGTAATTTCATGGTTTTACTGACTCAGATTTCTGCTACATCAAAATCAGGCACTTAGTTCAAAAAACAGATAATAATCAATCTTTCTAATTTGCACATAGGACAGAGGAACAAACTCAAAACTGTAGACTCAGTAGCCTGATATCTATATCTCTTGACACTTTCAGCGTTGGGTATTACCATACAGTGGCAGTTACGGTTATTACATGGGTGACATCATACCCCAAGTAGATACAGCCTAGCCCAGATTTGATAATTTGATCATTTTCTAGTGTGTTGTACTTTTCTTAACGACTTGGACCATATTGATTCCAGTTTTCTAAGTTCAAACAAGGCATTATCACAGGCTGTCCCTCCCTTCCACAGTTTTATGATATCAGGAAGAGAGAGTGCAATGGGAGAAGCACTTTCCAAGTTATGAACTATGGTTGTGAACAGTGTTACAAACTACTGCTTCATGGGCCTGCTTTGTAAATGGACGTATTTTTTCTTTTAACTACATGCAAAAAAATCCATAGTTTTCTTTGGAAATTAAAATTTTCATGATTAAGGAGGAGAATCTAAGAAATCATGACTCTGGAAAGTCTGGCTTCCTATGTATCTAGGGGCTAATAAGGGATGGGAGAAACTGACTCACGATTTGTTCAAAATTCCATAAAATAACCCTTGAATATGCTTAGGTTTCTGGGAAAAAAAAGTAGATTTGTGAATTATTGCCTACAACTAATTATTTTTCAAAGCAATTAACTTTCTTACCTAATTTTGGCCATGCCTGGAAAATCTACAGTAGCATTATACTCATATTTCCAAATAGTTATTCCTCCCACACCTCCTTAAGATCAGATAGAGATAAAATGGAGATAACCCGGAAAGCACCTTCCTTGGATCATGGTTGCCTTAAGTGGAGCTGCTTCATCAAAGGGCATCTCTGGGGCTTGTGAAATCTATTTGTTCATTTCTCTTAGACACCCTTTCTGCTCCTGTATCTATCTCTCTGTGGTATGGTAAGCAATGTAGTGTTCTCCCTACAGATTCCTCATCCATGCTAGTGGCACATTTTAAAAGGAGCAAGCCCACACAGCGATGGAAATTAACCCCAGGCCTGCAGGCCTCTGTCAGGCATAATGGCGTCACCTAATTCCAGGGTTAAATGAGAAGTAGGTGCTTTTTTTTTTTTTTTAACGGAGTTCGGCTCTTTGTCCTCGCCTTAGTGTGTCATTGTAGGAACTGTCATGCGAGGTTAATGACAGCCCATCATTAACCTTGTCAAATATGTAATAATGTGGCCCAACAACAAGTCTGAATGGATTCTGCTTGTCAGACCCCTATGTTTTGCCTAGCAGATGGCCACTGTGTTTGGAGAGGCCCTTGCTCAGATCCATCACACTGATATCCTGAACACGTGTTCGGGAAGCCGTTTCCCCTGATGGGACGAATGTGTGGCTAGAATACTAATTGAGAACAGCAAGATGACTGCATATCCCGCTTCCTCCAGCTTCCATTTCCTTTAGTTTTCTGTTAGGCTGGCAGGGTGAATGAGAACACACAGGGCCCCTCTCGCCTCTCTTCCTATTATTTCAGGCAATACACAACACTTTCCAGCTGTGATATGCCTCCGATTCCAAACCCTTTATTTGGATCACTTAAGATGCAGCACCCATGAAATTTAGACACATTCTATTTTCAGAGACACGGCAACGCAAAGTGGGAAGGTCTCAGTGGGGAAAGTGGCAGGGCGCAGGGCTTACTGGAAAAGAACTGCAGTCAGTTTGGCAGGAAACAGAAGCCCGGACTCGACCTTGAGCAAAGTCACTTCCTCCCACCTCCCTTGTCATCTCCTCCTACCAGAGGGGTGGCTGACAAGAGGGACAGGTATTTAAGGCCCTAGCCTAGGTACAGACGGTCTACTGTGCCTTCAGATTTCTGCAGCAAATCTCTGGTATTTTTTGCTTCAGTGCTTTTCATTTTAGTGAATACATTAGGTAAAACTGTCTTCAAGAATGAACAGTAGATTTCTAAAAATCAGTTCAAACTCTAAAAGCTGCCTCAAGAATTTGTTATGCGATAATAAAATTACTTTCCCTTAATAATCTGCTCCCATGTGTTGCCTGGCTGCACATTTTTTTGAAGGTACTAAGTGGTGACATGCTGTCTCTGTGCTGGTTTCCTGCCTTCAAATCTTCATTAAGCACTGACCGTGAACATGCGCTTCTTGATGTTTTCTTAAGCAAATTTCGTCTTCCTCCAAAAACATTTCTTTAAAAAAAAATATGTTTCAAACTATATTTATGTTCTATTTTTGGCGTGAGTGGTCCGCATACCATTTGTGCATGTTGATGTCAGGCACAAATTTGAATGTGCAACCCGGTCATCAAACCTGAGTGCCAAGAGCCTTTGCCAACCAACTCGTGTCTCTCTGACCCTACAAAAAATATGTATTTAAAAATTAAAAATAAATTACTTGTTGTTTTTAAGGTCATAATAAAATTACCATTCCCCCTTAACTTTTCTCATGACCAACAATTCCACTTATCCCTCTTTGCTTCGCTCTTTTCAAATTCATAGCCTCTTTTGTTTTCGTAAGTTCTCACCAACAAGACTATTTATTTACACCTGAGCTGAACAACAATAGATGGGATGGGAAGTGGGGTCCCAGGAGGCCTCAATCCTATACAAAGCCATTGTTTCTTTCTTTTTTTTTTGTTTTTTTTTTTTTTGTTTTTTTGTTTTGTTTTGTTTTTTTGTTTTTTGTTTTCAAGATGAGGTTTCTCTGTATAGCCTTGGCTGTCCTGGAACTCACTTGGTAGACCAGGCTGGCCTTGAACTCAGAAATCCAACTGTCTCTGCCTCCCAAGTGCTGGGATTAAAGGCGTGCGCTACCACTGCCCAGCTAACTCAAAGCCATCTCTTAAAGGCCTTCCTGAGTATAATTGTTCTACTAACCCAATATGGCTCTGATAGCATCTGCTTCTCTGAAGAATAAAGAAGGGATTGTTTTCCCCTATCAAAAATAGTAGAACTTTGGATTCCTTCCGTGCAGTCTATACAAGCTGCATTTTTTTCTTTTTCTGTTTTTTTTTTTTTTTTTTTTTTTTTTTTTTTTTTTTTGGGAAATAAGTCATGAGTATTGATGAAGAACACCACATTCTAAGACCAGCTGGTAGTGACACCAGCACCCAGACCTTTTGTGTTGTTCTCCCCTTTGTAGCAGATAACCACCCAATGCTTTGCCCACATTTAAGTGTTTGTTCCTGTCATTTGTGTCCACAGCTTCTCTCCGAAAGAGTCAGAAACATGTTCGCCGAGGACTTCACTCTTTTCCTTTTAGGTTCTGATGGGCACATACAACTTTAAGGTAACAGTCATTTCATGCAGTGTCCATGGCTGCATTGTACGGTACCGAGGTCAGTCCCCCTTGTCATCTCTATGGCATGCAAGGTTTTCCGGAGGTATGTTTCTAACAAGTGACAAGAATTTTGTTGTTGTTATGTTTGTTGGTTGGTTTTTAACCTTGTTCTTTATCCAATTTAAGGCCAATAGTAATTGTGAACTTGTCAGTAGGTACAGACTGCTGTGCTGGGTTTTGAGATATCAGAGAAGCCTCTGACAGGGAGATATCAACTGCCTGATCTCATTGGTGGTGGAGGACCTGCACTTCCACACATACCAGATGATGATGAGAAATGACACTGTTGTGCTGAAAGGAATATTAGCCACCTGCTCCTCTGGGAAAGGAAATAGATTCCCTGGCTTTTTATTGGAAAAGGGGAGCTCTTTCCCAGAAGAAAGATAATATTGCAAATAATTTAAGATTTAATATTTGCTGAAAGTTTGATTCTTTTCTGTGAATATGTGGAAATTTCAGCATAAGTGTTAAGAAACTTTGATTATAGGCTACTTCTTTATTCTTAGTTCACATAAGCTCTCTTAAAAACGCTTTCTAATGCTTTATTTAATTTCATTATCACTCAAAATGCATAGCACATTTGAAAGCCTTTATAGCCCTTCTAAGCAAGATCACTTGGAATAGCAAAGGACATATTCTGCAATTATCTTGCATCGTATTTTTGCATATCAGTGTGTCAAGCCTTATTCTAAAATACACAAAGTGTTAGGATAAATTTGTTGATTTGGAAATGCTCATTATATAGTAATGGAGATGCTATGAGCAGACAGGATTTTCATTCCAGTTTACCTACTTGGTACTCCACATTTTACTTAACCCTCTCTAATCCCTCCTCACTGCACAATTTTATCACTTAGACTTAAGAGCAGTGAATTCTTGTTCTTCATTCAATACTCTTCTCTTTATCCCCAAATGTATTTCTATGTACTTTCTACTCTTCCTGAATCCTTAATCAGCACCTTGAATTCCAATACATGCATTCCAAAGCATACATTATTTTCTTATTAGGGCATTTTCTCATAACAGAATACTTCAGGGATGAAGTTCTAGTCAGTGCCTTTCATCTCATTGTCAACTCTAGCTAAGCATTCTTTCTTTTTAAAAAGTGTATTTATTTATTTATTTATTTAACTAATCTCTCTCTCCCTCCTCTCTCTCTCTGTCGTGTGTGTGTGTGTGTGTGTGTGTGTGTGTGTATGTGTGTGTGTGTATGTGTGCGTGCACACGTGTGCATGTGCCTATGAATACACAGATGCAGACGTATCAGAAGGTGACATCAGATATCTGGAGGTACAGTTATAAGTGTTTGTAAACCATTGGACATAGATACTAGAAACTGAATTTGGATCTTGTGGATGACTATCAAGTGTTCTTAACCAACAGCTCCTAGAATCTAGGGTCTAGATCATCATTTATAATCTACCCGATAAGAAAAAAAAAGTCATCTGATTCTATTCTATTACATTTTTCTTTTTTCCTTCTGATAAAAGCATTTATTTCTTCCTTTTGCTTCATCTGCTATTGACTTGGTAGCCAATACATTATTTTTTAAAAGTTCTGGACCACAAAGGCAACCACAATGGTGACTTCCCTACTGGCTGAACTTTATGTGAGTTACTTGTCTCTGCAAGCCATCTCAACCATCTTTCTACAGAGTCACAATGTGAGTCTTTCCATAGTCAAGGGCCAGTCTGGCTTTTAAGTAATAAAACAAAATGACAAATTTCCTTCCACCCCCTTGTCTCTATTTACCATTGAAATTTACCCTGGCAGCAGCAAACTCAAGCTTTTTTTTTTTACCATAATTTTTAGCCCCCAATTTTCTTTTAGATTTACTTGTTGTTTCTTCAGTGAGAATTTAGTTGTGGATTATCATAATCACCCCACTGCAAAAAAAAAAAAAATGAAAGAAAGAAAGGAAGAAAGAGAGAAAGAAAAAAGAAAAAGAAACCAAGTAAGCAAACACCTTCCCTTATTGCTTCCTTCTGTTTTCACTCATTATGTATTATTTTTTTTTATCCACAATATTTCTTGACAAAACCTCAAACCAGGATAAATTCACTCATCTGTCTCCCCTGTGGCTGCATCTGAGTTGTTTACAGCTGGTGAAAATTATAAACTGGCCAGACATGTTTTTCTTCAATTGCATCAGCACCAATTCAAACGGATATTAGTCTGGCCTAGAAATCCTGCTATGTTTTTATGGTAGGCTGACTCCCAATGTGCACTTCACTCTTCATTCTTCATTTGTCTTTCTTTCTCCCTATGATTCCCTGGAAAATCTGTACTCAGTATTTTTTTTTCTTCTTTTGAACATTTATTTTTTTATTATTCACTCAGTTAGTTTTCAAAACCGTAAAATGGATTATGCTTGTCCCTTAGTGAAACCACTAAGATGATGTCCCATTGTCTCAGAACAAATAAGAGTTTCTTCACTGTGATCCTTGCCTTTCAGCTACTCTCTGGACATGGTATCCTGTGTTTTGACACGTTCCTCTATCTTTTAGGCTCATTCTAACTGCTGTTCCCCATTCAGGTTCAAAATCACTTTCTCAACAAATATTTTCTAAATCTTCCATTTCAAATTGTGTATTTCTCACTTTTTCCTTGGAAATATGGTTCTACTTTCCCATAGCCTACTACCCATTCTATGTAACTCCTTGTATAATTTTTCTAGTTTTCATTAGATCCTATATAAGAAGTTTATTAGTGCCCACACTATACTCAACATATAATGACATTATTGGCACATGGCAGTTTAGTATTTCTTGAATAGATAAAAAGTATAGTGATTCAAAAGATTGGCTAGAGAAAATGGAGGGTGATTCTCAGCAGGAAATATCAGTAGGAAAAAAGCTATGAAGTTATTTCAGAAGAAAAAATGGAAACAGGATTTTGAATCCAGGAAATATCCTAGATAATCATAAAGTTGTAATAAAACCAAACCAAAACAAACAAAACACTGGTGTCTGTGATCATCTGTTCACAACAGTAAAATAAATAGGTGCTAAGGGGGAGAGAGAAGGAGGTGTTGGTGTTAGACAGAATTTTGATTTTCTCCAGCCCCCAAGATGTATATATTGCAATCTCTAGAATATGAAAGTATGTGATGTATGGTGAGAAAAGATGGAGGTGGCAGATGAACTAAGCTTGCTAATGAGATGTGTGGTGGTTTGGATATTCTTGGCCATAGGAGTTGCACTATTAGGAGGTAGTGTGGAAATGTTGGAGTAGGTATGGCCCTGTTAGAGAAAGTGTGTCACAGTGTAGATGGGCATTGACAGCTTCTAATGCTCAACTTCCACCCAGGGCAGAAGAAACTCCCACCCCTTCCTGGCTGCCTTCAGATCAGGATGTAGAACTCTCAGCTTCTTCTCAAGGCACCATGTCTGCCTGGATGCTGCCATGCTTCCTGCCATGATGATAATGGACCGACCCCCTGAAACTGTAAGCCACTCTCAATGAAGTGTTGTCCTTTAAAAGTGTTGTGTTCCTCATGGTGTCTCTTCACAGCTGTAGAAACCCTAAGGCAGGTGGAAGACAGACAATATCTAGAGCTTTCCAGGTAGATCCCGTGTCCTGGTGAGCTGGGTGTGGATGGAAAATGTGGCTAGTATAACCATTAGAGTGACTTGATATGAGATATTCAACTCAGTAACTAATATTCATCATACAGAAAGAAACATGAGCCAAGTAGAAGGTGGAAAAAGCAAAAGCTTGAGATGCTCTCAGAGCCTGCAGGAATTGGGAGCCCCATGAAGACCATGATGTCTCTCAGTGAATCCATTCCAGACATTCAGAAGACTTTTGAATCAAACAGCAATATAATTGTGTGCTCTTTCTCCACAACCTCTCCAGCATCTGCTGTCACCTGAGTTTTTAATATTAGCCACCTGATTGGTGGAAGGTGGAATTTCAGTATTGTTTCGATTTGCATCTCCCTGATGACTAAGGATGTTGAATGAACATTTCTTTAAGTGCTTATCTGTCATTCAAGATTCCTCAGTTGAGAATCTTTGTTTAGCTCTGAAGCCCATTTTTTGGGCTATTTGGATCTCTGCCGTTTAACTTCTTGATTTCTTTGTGTATTTTGTATATTACCACTAGATTAGATGTAGGGTTAGTGAAGACTTGTATCCAATCTGTACGCTGCCATTTTTGTCTTATTAACAGTGTGCTTTGTCTTACAGAAGCTTTGCAGTTTTATGAGGTCCCATTGTCAAATGTTAATCTTAAAACCTGAGCCATTGGTGATCTATTCAGAAAAATTTCCCATGTTCTGTTCTCTTAGATTCAGTGTATCTGGTTTTTCCTTGAGGTCCCTGATCCCCTTGGACTTGAGCATTGTTCAAGGTGATAAAAATGGGTCATTTACATTTTTCTACATGCTGACTGTCAGAGCAGAACCAAATTTTGAAGATGCTTTCTTTTTTCCACTGTATGGTTTTGATTTTTTTTGTCAAAGATTAAGAGTGTGCAGGTCTATTTCTGGGTCTTCAGCTTTAGTCTATTAATCCACCTATCTGTCTCTGTACCAATGCCATACAGTTTTCATCACTATTGCTCTGTAGTATAGTTTGAGGTCAGGGATTATGACTCACCCAGGAGATCTTTTATTGTTGAGAATTGTCTTGACTATCCTGGACAGTTTGTTTTCTCATATGAAGTTGAGAATTGCTCTTTCCATGTCTATGAAAAATTGAGTTGCATTTTTGATGGGGATTCCATTGTATCTGTAGATTGCTCTTGGTAAGATGGTAATTTTTACTATTTTAATTCTACCAATCCATGAGCATGGGTGATCTTTCCAACTTCCCAGGTCTTCTTTGATTTCTTTCTTCAGAGGCTTGATGTTCTTGTCATACAGATCTTTCACTTGCTGTGTTAGAGTTATACCAAGATATTTTATACTATTTGTGACTATTATGAAGGGCTTTGTTTCCATGATACAACCCACAAACCATATGAAGCTTAACTAGGAAGGCTTCGTTCTCATTTATAAGGGGAGGAAGAGATATGGGTTGGAGAAGAGAGAAGGAGGGTAAAAGGAGGCAGGATCAAGTATCTGGGGAGACAAGAGAGAAGCTCAGAGGTCCAGAAGAATGAACAGAAATATGCGGCAGTGTGATGGGGGACAGAGGGAACCTCTAGAAAGTCCCAGACCCCAGGCATATGAGAATATCCCAGGAACCAGTGGGGATGACTTTAGCCAAAATACCCAACAGGGGGCTGATGGAATCTAAAGAGACCACCTCTAGTAGATATACATGGTCCCCAGTTGAGGGATGAGGTCATCCATCCATCTCAAAATTTTTGACCCAGAACTGTTCCTGTCTAAAGAAAATGCAGGGACTGAAGAAAAGGCCATCCGGAGACTGCCCCAACCTGGGATCTATTCAGAAGGCAGCCACCAAATCCTAACACTGTTGCTGATGCCACCTTGTGCTTCCAAGCAGGAGGATTTCATGGCTGTCCTCTGAGAGGCTCTACCAGCACCTGACTGAGACAGATGCAGATACTTAAAGTCAACCATTGGACTAAGCTCAGAAACCTCTATGGAAAAATTAGGGGAAGGACTGAAGGAACAGAAAAGGACTGCAACCCCATAAGGAGAACAACAATATCAATAGGACCCCTCAGAGCTCCCAGGAACTAAGCCACCAACCAAAGAGTATACATGAACTGGTCAGTGGCCCCCACTACAAATGTAGCAGAGGAATGTCTTGTCTAGCCTCAGTAGGAGGGGATGCACTTGGTTCTGTGGAGGCTTGATACCACAGAGAAGGGGAATGCACAAGGGGTGAGGTGGGAGTGGGTGGGTGGGTAGGTGGGTGGGGAAGTACCCTCTTAGAGGTGAAGGGGAGGAGAATGTGTGGGGCTTTCATGGAGGAGGGGATCCAGAAGGGGAATAACATTTGAAATGTACATAAATGAAACAATTAATAATAATAAAAAAGGGAGTGGCTTTAAGAACCACTGCCTTGTGTTTTCCAAGATTCCTAATAGGAGTCAATATTTGTTGATAGTAAAAGTGACTGTGATCACAGATGTTTGCTTACTTCTGTGGATCCATGCAAATTTCTTAGACAAAATAGAAAAGCAGACTCAGGGACAGTGTAAGGAATATTATCAATCATCCTTCCAGTGCTGAGTGGCTGTCAGCCAAGACCACACTTTCTCGGGTTGTACAGCAGGCATTGTAATCATTTTCAATTTCTACGTTTCAAGACCGAGCGAGGCAAACTTGAAAAGAGCATTGATTATTGGGAGAGGCAGCCCTCTAAATTCAAAGCAGAATCCTCAAAGCACCATTGATCATACATCTGCCTATCTAAGGGGCTCAAGTGAAATCGCTGGGGCCTTCATTCTGTTGGCTTTGGAGAGAGTATGAGAGAAGATTATGAAAAGCTGTCATGGTTTTGTTTGTAGCTGCTTTTTTTTTCTGTCTGAAGGATTTTAGGGGAAAAAGAGAAGGACAGCTGTGGAAGGAGCCAGTTCATCAAGTTGTTTCCTGCTCATCTTCCAGCACTACAGTCTGTGCTGCTCTGGGAAGGAGTCCTGGGGAATACATGGCAGGAAATCGCAAACCACGTCTAGAGCCTCTTGAGGAACGAGGACAGGCAGGCAAAGCACACTGTGAACTATAAAACGCAGTCATGGAGCCAGTTCCTCACTCGGGGCCTATCTTAGGAAAGCTGTCCTCATTTCTTGGGGAACTGAAGCATGTGAAATTGTGCCATTTTGTACAAATCACACAAAATAAAAGAAACAGCATGCTCTGATGTCACAGATACAGGCATGCTTTAGGATGATGGGCACAAACACACCACATCTATATTGAGGCGTTATGCGGAATCACTGGGCATGTAGTTTCAGGAGGGACTGTGTTTTTATCTGCATCACCTAACGTCATAACACTGCCTGTTGTTAGTGAGAAACTTGGCATGGGTGTTTGCCCCTAAGCGCTGCAGAATTGGTCAGACTATCTTGTAGATATCAATATGGGAAGCTTAGAGTATCCCATTCATTCTGAGTGATTTTCATCTGGGAGAATGCAGGTACTTTCTCCATCTTATCTAGAGTAGAAGGCCTCAGCTTTCAAAATGGAGAATGCTATGTTATCCACGCCACTGCTCCAAAATAGTCCAATTAAACAATATCTCAATATCCTCCTGTGACTTCCTAGAATATTCTACATACTTTAGATTTGTAGGAGCCGGGCGGTGGTGGCGCACGCCTTTAATCCCAGCACTTGGGAGGCAGAGGCAGGCGGA
>NW_022196899.1:11004543-11069828 GCF_008632895.1 Mastomys coucha
TATATATATATGTATATATGTACATATGTATATATATATGTATATATATAATTATATATAGATTTGTGCTTTCTGGGTTTAGTTCCCCATTACTTGTCTTTCTGTACTTATCTCATCCCTCTTTTATGAACAGACCCTGCATATGCAGGTTTCTGTGGTACAGTTTACTTGGTTTCTTGATTTTGATCAAAGAATGTACTCTTTCATCAATTTCACCTGAAAGGGCATCTCTTCTATGAAAGAAGAAACTCATGTTTCTTTGATGACTCAGTTAAATTACAGCCTTCTCTGAGCCTGCATACTTCCTCACTTATACAATTATTACTAGCAGTAATTCTGTATTGTGATTTGGACAATTTCTCCCACCTGAGTCTCCTAGTCCATAAGGATTTAGTCCTGTCTCAGTTTTAAGTTTACAGTTCTCATGAAGACCAATGTGATGCCAGATGTATAGTAGGCATCCAAGGAATGCAAGTGGCAGAGAAGTAGACTTAAGTCCATTCTCAGATGTACCCCGACAACCCTTTCTCCTTATCAAAGTGTCTTGGGAGGATGAGTTATCCACAGAAGGCAAAAGAGGTAGTGGGGGAGACATTAGTGCATGGAAGGCAAGTGGGTGAGGCCTAAAATGGGACTCATGAGAAGCTTCCGTTGAGAGGCTTTTGGTGTTTTGGTTTTTTTTTTTTTCAGTTATTTAAAGGTTAAATGAAAGGAAATCATGGATGTCAAAGTTTTTAAGACACAAGGCAGTGCTTTCCACAAGCCAAAGCTGAAAAAGTACTGATTCCGTAATTCTTCCCCATTGAAGTTTTATCAACTTTTTTATTCTACAAATTGATGTCAAGTTGATTCTCAGTCTCTTTTGGAAGCGTTTGCTGTTCTTCGTTATATTCTGTCTGGAAAGCAGGAAACATTATGTCCAAGTCATGTTCATATATGTGTGTTCATTTTTGTCTTTTTTCCTAAGGAGAGAGCCACTTACCAATGTGGTTTCGAGGGTTAAAAAGAGCAAGAAAATAACAACAAGCAAAAATTGCATAGCAATTTGCAACCCACCAGCTTTTCAATCTGCGGTTTGCATTCAACTCTCAAGACAGTCTTATGAGGCTGCTATCGCTGCCCCTCTTTGTGGAGAAGAAAGCTCGAGTTAATGATGTTTAAGTGACTTGTCTAAGGTTGTATAAAAGCACCTAGACTGACAGAATGCTATTTATTCAGAGTAGCAGAGTAAACTGAACTCTGGGCTGATTATTCAGGAATTTTTTTTTCTACAATGATACACAATCCCTACTGATTGCTCACAGTGAAAGAGATACTGTTCTGATGGTTTCACATGGATTAACCCATTTAACCCCACCTCACCCTCCCCCCAAAAAATTGTTACTCACCTCACTCTACAGAGAGAAAACTGAACTCTAGACAGGTTAAGTAAATAGGCCTTGCTCTCATAGTTGATGAACGGCATGCAGAAAGTTAGGAGCTAAGTTATCTGGTTACCAAGTGCATTCCTAATCAACTCTAGTATTCCCATGATGGTTGTCTGCTAATGTAAGGCGGAGACTTTAGCCAATATAAGCAGAATATTTTCATCCTTCAATATATTCGCAGTGCTTTAAATTTGGGATTTTCGAAATCAACAAAAGTATTCCAGAGGCATAACAAATTTGGGAACTGTGAGTAATTCTCTACTAGCAAGTCTGAATTGATCCCATTTAACTCCTAGATCATACACTAATTACTTTCTGGCTTATTCCTAATTCCTAATAGAGACACCTTGTGGAGGTGTGTGCTTATTTGACCTATATTGTCAAAGAGTTCGATGCATTCTTGCTTGTCCATCTATGCAGTTTGTAGGACCACGATGTAGCCCAGCCCATCCTGACTCGAATGCAAACAGGGAGGAGCCAGAAAGTACAAAGAGATGATTTAAACCAAAAACCGACTCCATGTGTTTTTCTTCCTGTAAGTATCACTCACCCGCAGTACTTTCTAGAACTTCACACAATAGCACCAGGAGTCAGCATGCAACATCCAAAACATAAGCATATGGAAGACACCTCAGATTCAAATGATATCAAATCTTATCTCTCTCTCTTCTGATAACCTATTACTCAGAACAGTAAAATGAATTCAGGAAGCCTTTAGGAAAACATCTGTTGAATGAATAAAAATAATTCTTTCAATGTTCCACAGCAAGCAGCTGGGGAAATCAGCTTTTCTGGCCTATTCTAGAATCAGATCGCACATCCCATACTTGCATTCAGGCTGAAACCTGGTTTTCTTTTTTCCTATCATTTTTCATGGCCAGCTGTTACTACTTACATTTTGTTCTGTTTTCTTCATTTGCTTTGAGAAGGACGACTTATTTACCTTCCCTCTATCAAGTGTGAACTACATGACCTTGAAGGGAATAGACAGCTTTCCCATTTTACCTTTGAATAGTCTTTGCCATATTTATATCCATGCTTCATCCAACTTGTGTACCCACTATGCAAATAGACTATCTCTCTGAGGAGCAAGGACGCTGTGTTTTATTTACATTTTTTTTTTTCTGTGACACTAGAAGTATAGGCATCCATTAAGTTGAACTAAAAAGGAATAGGGAATCTTTAGCAGTTCTCATTGGTTAACAGGAAAATGGAAACAAAATACTAAGTCATAGAAATACATTAGCAATTGTCTTATCTGTAAACCAGTCATTCATTCCTCAGTGTAGTCACACAGTGTCTGCAGTCTGGTATCCGCATCAAGGTCCCTCAGTTTGTTCTCTTTGCACTTAGTATGCCTTAGAGAGTGCTAACTATGCTTTGTAATTTTTATGGCTAGCTCAAAATTTGAGATATTATTTCTTGATCTAGACTATCTTGATATATCCCAACTAATATATGTTTTAAAGCTGGATGAGCCTACTGAATATTAATTGCACTTTCTAAACTGCAAAATTTGAAAGTTGTTATTCCACGACAAAAAATATTTTTTATTAAAATTTTATTTCCACTCATTAGATTTTGTGTGTGTGTGTGTCTAAGAGAGAGAGAGAGAGAGAGAGAGAGAGAGAGAGAGAAGGGAAAGAGAGGGCAAAAGAGAGAGGGAGAGGGTAGAAAAGGAAAGGAAGGGAGAGAGGAGAGAGGCAGGCGAGGAGGGAGGGAGGGAGAAAGAAGTAGTTTCCTCATAACATTTGTTTGTTGGTTGGAGAAAATGCAAGGTCTTAGTGTGATATCTACTCAGTAAGTGAGATAGGATGTATTTGGGAGATATCTCTTCTTTGAATGATCTAACTTTAGATTGTACTATCGCCTTTGGCTTAATAGCTAAGCACTTATTAACTGTGGTTTATTTTATGTAGATCTCTGGTTTGTCTTTACTGTATTTTTACTAAGAATAGTTTTCATACAAGATATTTTGATTATGGTTTCCTCTAGCCATACTTTTCTAAGTTCATCTCTACACTCCTCCCATCTACATCTACACCCTTTCTGTCTCTTGTTGGGAAACAGACAGGAATCTAAGGAACATTAATAAAATAAAAAAAAGATAAAAATGCAAATATGGAAGTCAACCTTAATATTTATAAGTTTTTATAACTTGGAGTCATTTCTGGGTTAGAGATTTGGTACACACCCATGCAGACCCTGTGGATGATGCCATAGTGTCTGTGAGTTCATAGGTATATTATATGGTCATGCTGTGTTTAAAGAGCCCCATTTCATTGGTGTGTTCCATATGCTCTGGTTATTGCAGTCTTGTCTCCTCTTCTACAAGGTTTCTTGAGCCACCATAGGAAGAATTTGATGCAGACTTCACATTTATGGTTGAGTGTTCTAAGGTCTCTCTCTCTCTCTCTCTCTCTCTCTCTCTCTCTCTCTCTCTCTCTCTCTCTCTCTGTCTGCATATTGACTGGCTATGAGTCTTAGTATTTGTTTTTACCTGCTGCAGAAGGAAGCTTCTCTGACAAGGCTGGGCACTGTACTGAAGTGTGAGTCTAACTACATTTCATTATGCATGATTTATTTATACATTTGCTTACTTAGGAGAGTAGTATTTTGTTTTCCCCTAATTCTCTGGCCTGTATGGTGTCGGGTTTTTGGCTACGTAAGCATAGTTGAGTATAGATTGGAGCATTAAATCAAATCAAATATTGTTTGGTTGCTCCAACAAGCTTTGTGCCGCATTTGCCCCAGCTTAGCTTGCAGGCAGGTAAGAGTTACAGATAGAAAGGTTTGTGGCAAAGTTGGTGATAACTTTTTTCCAATTTGTAAGTGAAGAGTAACTTCCAGTGCCATGAAGGTGAAGATTTTTGATTTTGATAGGTATTAGGTAAAGTAATTCACGCCCATTGGGTTGTATAAGTGATGTCTTTAGCCATAGGGTCTTAAAGTCAATTTATATAGAACAGCCTCCTGGACAATTGCTCGGGTTGCTTTAGGGTTCCCATGGGACTCCTTTGGCCATCAACGGGCTAGAGGTAGACTATTCATTCCTGATACTGGAAGATTCATTTCGTGACAAGAAATATCCAGTTGAGATTCTGTCCCCCTCTTCAAATATATATATATATATATATATATATATATATATATATATATATATATATATATATATGGAAGTTTCTAATATGTTAAGTTTTTATACAACCCCTCAAATGTCCCTTAGACATCACTTAACTCCCTCTTCAGTTCCCCTTTCTATTGGATAGTATCTTCCCAGTTACATCCTGGCCATCCATAAATATTCTACTTCCTCTTCTTTTTTATTTTTTTTATTGATGTAGCCATTCTGAAGGGTATATGAAGTGTCAAAGTAATTTTGATTAGCATTTCCCTGAAGACTAAAATGTCGAATATTTTTTTAAGTGCTTCTCAGATATTTCTTTTCCTCTTTTGATAGTTCTGTTTAGATCTATATACCCCATTTTAAAATTGGTTTAGTAGTTTTCTAAACATGTTGGATTTTTGTTTTTTAACTTAATATATGCTGGATATTATGTCTTTTCTGAGTGTGTATTGGTAAATCTTTTCCCATTCCATAGACTTCTTTTTGTCCAAATGACATTATCATTTGCCATACAGAAACTTTTCAGTTTAGGAAAATTTCCCCTATGCCCATGTGTTCAAGACTTTGTCCCACTTTCTCTTCTGTTAGATTCAATTCCATGCAGTTTTTATCACTATTGCTCTAAAAAACAGTTTAAGGTCAGGGATGGTTATTACCCCAGATGTTCTTTTATTGTTGAAATATTTTTCCCTACCTGGGTTTTTCATTATTCGAAATGAATTTGAGAATTGCTCTTTCTAACTCTATGATGAACTGAGTGGGAATTCTGGTGGGGATTGCATTGAATCTGTAGATTGCTTTCAGCAAGATGGCCATTTTTACTATATTAATCCTGACAATCAACGAACATTGGAGATCTTTCCATCTTCTGAGAGCTTCTTAGATTACTTTCTTCAGAGACTTGAAGTCCTTGTCATACAGATCTTTCACTTGTTTGGTTAGATTTACACCAAGATAAATTTATATTATTTGTAACTATTGTGAAGGTTGTCATTTCCCTAATTTCTTTCTCAGCCTGGTTATCCTTTGCTTAGAGGAATCTACTGATTTGTTTGAGTTAATTATATATCTGGTTACTTTGCTGAAATTGTTTATCAGCCGTAGGAGTTCTCTGGTAGAGTCATTAGGATCACTTAAGTATATTGTCATGTCATCTGCAAATAGTGATAATTTGACTTCTTCCTTTCCAATTTGTATCCCTTTGAATCTCCTTTTGTTTTCTAATTGCTCTGGTTAGGACTTTAAGTACAATATTGAATAGGTAAGGAGAGAGTGGGCAGCCTTGTCTAGTCCCTGATTTTAATGGGATTGCTTCAAGTTTCTCTCCATTTAGTTTGATGTTGGCTACTGGTTTGCAGTATATTGCTTTTACTTTACTATGTTTAGGTGTGGGCCTTGAATTCCTGAACTTCCCAAGACTTTTAACATGAAGGGATGTTGAATTCTGTCAAATGCTTATTGAGCATCTAATGAAATTATCATATGATTTTTTTCTTTGAGTTTGCTTATGTAGTGGATTACGTTGATGAATTTTCTTATGTTGAATGATACCTGCATCCTGGGGATGAAGCCTACTTGGCCATGATGGATGATCATTTTGGTGTGTTCTTGGATTCGGTTTTTGAGAATTTTATTGAGTATTTTTGCATCGATATTCATAAGGGAAATTGGTCTGAAGTTCTCTTTTTTTGTTGGGTCTTTGTGTGGGTTTGGTATCAGTGTAACTGGGACTTCATAGAATGAATTGGGTAGTGTTCCTTCTGTTTCTATTTTGTGCAATTGTTTGAATAGTATTGGTGTTATGTCTTCTTTGAAGTTCTGATAGAATTCTGCACTAAACTCATCTGGTCCTGGGCCTGCTTTTTGTTGTTGTTGTTGCTGTTATTGTTGTTGGGAGACTTTTAATGACTGCATCTATTTCTTCAGGGGTTATGGGACTGTTAGATGGTTTATCTGATCATGATTTAACTTTGGTACATGGTATTTGTCTAGAAAATTGTCCATTTCATCCAGATTTTCTAGTTGTGCTAAGTATAGTCTTTGTAGTAGGATCTGATGATTTTCTTTTTATTTTCCTCAGTTACTGTTGTTATATCTCCATTTTCATTTCTGATTTTGTTAATTTGGATACTGTCTCTGTGCCCTCTGGTTAGTCTGGCCAAAGGTTTATCTATGTTGTTGATTTTCTTAATGTACCAGCTCTGGTTTTGTTTAGTTCTTTTTTCATAGTTCTTTTTGTTTAATTTTCAGTCCTGAGTTTGATTATTTCCTGCCGTCTCCTCTTGGGTGTATTTGCTCCTTCTTCGTTTACTTCTTCTTCTTCTTTTCTTCTTCTTCTTCTTCTTCTTCTTCTTCTTCTTCTTCTTCTTCTTCTTCTTCTTCTTCTTCTTCTTCTTCTTCTTCTTTTACTTCTTCTTCTTCTTCTTCTTCTTCTTCTTCTTCTTCTTCTTCTTTTACTTCTTCTTCTTCTTCTTCTTCTTCTTCTTCTTTTACTTCTTCTTCTTCTTCTTCTTCTTCTTCTTCTTCTTCTTCTTCTTCTTCTTCTTCTTCTTCTTCTTCTTCTTCTTCTTCTTCTTCTTCTTCCCGAGCTTTCAGGTGTTCTGTTAAGTGGCTAATGTTTGCTCTCTCCTGTTTCTTTTTGGAGGTACTCAGAGCTATGAGTTTTCCTCTTAGCTCTGCTTTTATTGTGTCCAATAAGTTTGGGACTTAATCTTCATTTTCATTAAATTCCAAAGAGTCTTTAATTTCTTTGTTTATATCTATCTTGACCAAGTTTTCATTGAGTAGACTGTTGTTCAGCTTCCATTTGTATGTGTAAGACTGTGAAGACCAGTCTTAATTAGTAGTGAGCTGATAGAATTCATGGGATTATTATAATCTTCTTTTATCTGTTGAGGTCTTTTTTGTGACTGATTATATCATCAGTTTTGGAAACAGTACCATGAGGTCCTGAGAAGAAAACATATTCTTTTGATTTAGAATGAAACATTCTATAGATATCTGTTAAATCCATTTGGTCCATAACTTCTGTTAGTTTCACTGTGTCTCTGTTTAGTTTGTGTTTCCATGATCTGTCCATTGATGAGAGTGAGTTGTTGAAGTCTCCAACTGTTTTTGTGTGAGGTGCAATGTGTGCTTTGAACTTTAGTAAAGTCTCTTTCTTGTATGAATGTGGATACTCTTGCATTCGGAACATAGATTTTCAGAATTAAAAGTTCTTCTTTGTAGATTTTTCCCTTGATGAATATGAAGTGTCCTTCCTTATCTTTTTAGATAATTTTAGTTGAAAGTCGATTTATCTGATATTTGAATGGTTACTCCAGCTTGCTTCTCGGAAAATTGTTTTCAAGCCCTTTACTCTAAGGTAGTATTTGTTTTTGACACTGAGGTGCATTTCCTGTATGCAGCCAAATGCTGGGTGCTGTTTATGTATCCAGTCTGTAAGGCTATCTCTTTTTCTTGGGAAATCGAGTCCATTGATGTTAGATATTAAGGAACAGTAATTGTTGTTTCCTGTTATTTTTTATGTTATTTTTATGTTTGTGTGGCTATCTTCTTTTGGATTTGTTGAAAGATTACTTTGTTGCTTTTTCTAGGGTCTAGTTTCCTTCCTTGTGTTGGTGTTTTCCATCTATTATCCTTTGTAGGGCTGGATTTGTGGAAAGACATTATGTAAATTTGTTTTTGCCACGGGATATCTTGGTTTTCCATCTATGGTAATTGAGAACTTCAGTAGGTAAGCTTTCTGGGCCAGCATTTGTGTTCTCATAGGGTCTGTATGAGATCTGTTCAGGATCTTCTAGCTTCCATAGTCTCTGTTCAGAAGTCTGGTGTAATTCTGATAAGTCTACCTTTATTTATTACTTGACCTTTTTCCATTTTAATATCCTTTCTTTGTTTTTGTGCATTTGGTGTTTTGCCTATTATGTAACTGGAGGACTTTCTTTTCTGGTCCAGTCTATTTGGAGTTCTGTAGGCTTCTTGTATGTTCATGGACATTGCTTTCCTTAAGTTAGGGAAGTGTTATTCTATAATTTTGTTGAAGATATTTACGGGCCCTTTAAATTGGGAGTCTTCACTCTCTTCTATACCTATTACCCTTAGGTTTGGTCTTTTTATCATGTCCTAGATTTCCTGGATGTTTTGGGTTAGGAGCTTTTAGCATTTTGCATTTTCTTTGATTTTTTTTTTGTCAATGTTTTCTAAGGTGTCTTCTGCCCCTGAGATTCTCTCTTCTATTTCTTGTATTCTGTTGGTGATCCTTGGGTCTATGACTCCTGATCTCTTCCTAGGTTTTCTGTCTCCAGGGTTGTCTCCTTTTGTGATTTCTTATTGATTGATTATCTTTCCATTTTTAGATCCTGGATGGTTTTGTTCAATTGCTTCACCTGTTTGGTTGTGTTTTCCGGTAATTCTTTAAAGGATTTTTGTGTTTCCTCTTTAAGGGCTTCTATCTGTTTACATGTGTTCTCCTGTATTTTTTTAAGGGAGTTATTTAAGTCCTTCTTAAAGTCTTCTGTCGTTATCACAAGATGTGACTTGAAATGAGAGTCTTGGTTTTCTGATGTGTTGGAGTATCCAGGGCTCTCTGTGGTAGGAGAATTGGGTTCTGATGATGCCAAGTAGCTTTGGTTTCTGTTGCTTATGTTGTTTCCCTTGCTTCTTACCATCTGGTTATTTCTGGTGTTAGCTGGTCTTGCTGTCTCTGACTGTGGCTTGACCATCCTGCAAGCCTTTTTGTCAGTACTCTTGGGTTGTTACTAGTTCTCTCAGTTAGTAGTTTAGGTATGGAGAGCAGTGGCACAGGGTCAGCTCCAGGGTGCAGATGGAAACCAGAAGTATCCTGTTTCCGGCTGTTCCTTGGTTCCAGTGTCCTGATAGCTTTGAGAGGGTTACTCTTGGGCCAGGAGTTTGAACAGAAGTGGTGGTCTTACCAGGCCTCACAGGTGTTGACACTCCTGGGAGACCAGTCTCTCCTGGTAATATTTGGGTATGTAGCACAGAATCATCTCTGGGTTATGGCACAGGATCCACATTCAAGCATTCTTTTTTTTTTTTTAAATTTTTATTAGATGTTTTCTTTATTTACATTTCACATGTTATTCCCTTTCCTGGTTTCCCCTCTGAAATCCTCCTATTCCCTCCTCCCCTGCTTACCAACCCACCCACATTTGTTTCCCAGTCCTGTCATTCCCCTACACTGGGGCATCAAGCCTTCACAGAACCAGGGTCCCCTCCTCCCATTGATGTCTGAATGGCCATCCTCGGCTACATAGGTGGCTGGAGCCATGAGTGCCACCATGTGTACTCTTTGGTTGATGGTTTAGTCCCTGGAAGATCTTGGGGTTCTGGTTGGTTCATAATATTGTTCCTCCTATGAGGCTGCAACTTCTTCAGCTCCTTCAGTCCTTTCTCTAGCTTATCCATTGGGGACCCTATGCTCTGTCCAATGTATGGCTGCAAGCATCCACCTCTGAATATATCAGACACTGGCAGAGCCTCTCAGGAGACATCTATATTAGGTTCCTGTCAGCAGGCACTTGTTGACATCCACAATAGTGTCTAGGTTTGGTGACTATAAATATGATGGATCCCCAGGTGCGACAGTCACTGGATGGCCTTTCCTTCACCCTCTGCTTCACACTTTGTCTCTGTATCTCCTGTCATGGTTATTTTGTCCCCCTTCTAAGAAGGATTGAAGTATCCACATTTGGTCTTTCTTCTTATTGAGCTTCATATAGTCTGTGAATTGTGTCTTGGGTATTCAGATATTTTGGGGCTAATATCCACTTATAGTTAGTGCACACCATCTGTGTTCTTTTGTAACTGGGTTACCTCACTAAGGATGATATTTTCTAGTTCCATTCATTTGCCCAAGAATTTCATGAAGCTATTGCTTATAATAGCTGAGTAGTACTCCATTGTGTCAAGTATTATTGAGTATTTAATAATATTAAACTTCAGAGAACACTTGACTGTGTTCCTGATGGCATCTTTTTAGACATCAGTGTGAAACATTATTTGTAAAGAAAAATTATTAATAGGGTAGGTTAATTTTAGGTCATGGTTTCAGGGATATTAGCTCTACATTTTTTTTGATTCTGTATTTGCTCCTTTACACATAATAGATTTGTTTCACTTTGTTTCATGTTTCTAAATATATTTATCTAAAAATATAGTGAAATAATAATCATAAATATATCTGGAAAAAACAACTTTGTTTTCTTTCTCCTATCTCAGCTGGAAAAAAAAATATGTGGCAGCATGAAAAGTGACACTCACAAGTCCCTATTAGCTGAAAGACTATTTGTAGGAGGAAGTTTCTTTCATAGAGAGATTTTAAAACTTGTTTTAAATAATGGCACGTATATGTTTGGTAATAACTTTTTATGTGGCTGCTTTATTAATTTGGGGAATAAGTGGATATTTGGGGCATACTAATACTTTTGGTATTGCCATGAGAGTACATCGATTCTTTCTGGTAATTTTTGTTTTTGAAGAAACTGTTAGACATTAGCTGAGGGTGATTGCCATTGAAAGACATTTGAATCTGTTTAAAGACCTCATCTCCAGTACCCTGGGAGTAATCTGTAGATGTGGCAGCAGAGGAACTCAGCAAGCACCTCCTTTTAGAGCACTTCACTCTTCAGACACATTAGTTTTAAAGCAGTAATCATTAAATGCTTACAATTATACTTTTTATGATAATTCACAGTTTAGAGATGCAGATGTCCAGGTTCCCTTCCTGTCTCCTAATTCTACCCCACCATACCAATTATGGTTAAAACTAAACTGTGTTCTGATTGCCTGCTTGGGCATACTTTTTTGCATTAGAGAGTCATAGCTGAAAATGTGCTTGCATAGAATAATTGAGCTCTGACTGACTATATTTTCCATGTTGCTGTATTTGCTAGAGAAGACTACAGCACCAGCACATTACCGAGTCCCTTTGAAATAGCAACTTCAATGCCTGTGTTACTCTCATATAATATATGGGGATATTTTCAAAACAGGAGATAGCATGAATCCCTTGAATATTTACATTTTCTCAAGGATCTACATAAAGTATCTAAATTATTTTTCTTATTATTTATATTTAAGCAACATCAAATGCTGAAGACATCTTTATGTACATAGTTCTGCTTCCCAAGGCACTCATTCTCATGGACACTCATATTTTCAAGTTAGCCATTCTGTGAAGTGGAAACATTGTTCTTTGGAAAGGTAAGTTATGTCAAATGTTGTTTTGCCGGGGCACACAAATAAAAGTATGTCTTACTAAAGTAAACATGTGAAAGACTGTTTTCCTGAAGCAGACACAGGTCGGAGAAGGTTTGGATGTAGCAAACAAGTGAAAAGACCCTTGAAAGAGTATAAATTTGACCCCACAGACAGTGGGAGAAGAGCACTGAGCAGTGATTTGGTTTGCTCTGCCTCGTTATTCTTTACTAATGACCTGCATATGCATATATTTGTTCACCTTACAAAGCCTTGTTGAGCTTAACTTGAGCTCAACACTGCCACTGAGAGAAACTCACCTAAGAACTTCTCCTGAGGTTGCTGAAGCACCTTGCTGCTACAAAGGCCTTGCCTTAGGCTGGTGGTGAGCCTGGTGGTTTCTTCAAGATTGAACGACAGCTGTCTGGTATCTGCTTTCTGAAAGGACTGGGCTGTAGCTGCTGGTTCACGCCTGGTGTCTGCCTGCCTAGAGGACTGGTCTGTAGCTCTTAAGTCATATTTGGTCTTTGCTACAGCAGTGAACTACTACCAAAGAAGATCAAGATCTCTTCCAAAGAACTATTGCTGAAGAGGTCCACTTCTCCCATATCCTAATAACTTTTCTCTTCCACTACCTCTCCTGGGTAGTAGGCTCGAGAAGAGGTTGGACCCATATTAAAAGTAGGTTGCAAAAAAAAGTACTCTTACAGGTCTGTCTTTGTTTTAATTTTTTTATTAATGTGTGTGTGTAAAATATATGAGTGAATCCACATGCCATAATACATATGTGGAGGCTAAAGGCAAACTTTCAAGGATTCTTCCCTTTCTGTGTGCAGTCCTAGAGCCAAACTCAGGCTCAAACTTGCTAAGTTTGTGCTGTAAGCATCTTTTGCAGCTTTGTCCATCTCACTGGCCTCATCTGTTATTTTTTTGAGACATGGTCTCACTGCTTACCCAAGGCTGGCCTTAATTTGGTACTAATTCTGAATTTTTAGCATCCTGAATGCTGAAATTGCCTGTGTGCACCCCCAATCTCAATCTCTAAAGGTCCTTTAGGATCAATAGAATAAGTGTGTGTGATAGCTATGAGTGTAGAATCCATGGAGAAAATACAAAAGAGAAGCAGAGGGACAGCACCCATCAAGGCTGTTTCACTTCTTCCCTTTCTTCAGCCTATCCCAGTGGTCGTCCCTTGAAGCTTTCCTATACATCCCACCATGACAACCACTTTATCTTTGATTATCTTTGCTACATGTACATGTGAATGTGTGTCTAAGTACTTTAGTATAAAATAGAACATATTGAATCAATTTTATTTATTTCTATATAATTTTAAGTTTGATCATGCTACCCTGTACAACGAATAAAAAGCCTCATCTTTGGGAGAGACTAATTCTTCTCCAATCAATCAATAGTTGCCTATAACTTATTGTTTAAGGGTAGACCACACAAATTTGCCCTTCTATGCTAACTTGTCTATTAATAATACTGTTTTTCCAGTCTTGATTATGCTGCCATTCCTAGAACACTGCTTCATAGCAAACTTCCTGGGAATTTTGCTCTAACAATCTTTCCTTCCACTCTTCTGGGATGTCCCCTGAGCCACGGATGCAGTAGCTGGGACTGGGGTCCCCACAATACACTGAGCTCAGCTTTGTATTCAGTTTTTCCTTTCCACAATGGTCTTCATTTGCTGGAAAGAGAATTGGGGATGGGTGGTAGCTACACATACCTGTGAGTATAAGGATAAGATTTAGAATTTAGTATTGAATTATGCTGGTCTAGCAAAGTGATAGCAGTAGATATTTTTCTGAGGTCAATGACCTCACTAGCTTCAGGAACCTGGCTAGGTTTTTCATACCAGATATGATTTTTTTTCCTAATTAGTAATGTCCTAGGTCCAATTAGACATCTGTTGTTCCTACCTGTATGTAAGTTCCACTTCTTGCACCTTTATGCATATTTTGCCATACTGGTAATTGTCCTGGCTCATAGGTTCTGTAACTGGGTAGGATTGTGTTGCCTCAACCCTTGGAAGCTTTAATAGTATTTCTGGAACCATGAAAGGTAGACCACAGAAAAGAGGCATTCAGGTCAGATCCACCTCAAAGTATGTAGGTACTTGTGCTCTAAATGTGGGACCTTTAGTAACAGGGCCTGTCCATAATTCCTGAGAAGCACCAAGGGTTATATCAACAATTGGTATTGTTTTGAAACTTGCTAATTCAAATTTTGTCCTCTATTTTATCTAAACTTGAATTCAGAAATATATAATTTTTAAAATAAGACATGAATCTCAAGGGTAGATATGCACAGTATTATATATATATATATTTGTATATATATATATACATTCATTTTCATATCTAGACTTATATCTACATGTGCTTGTCTGTGTCCATAATTATGTATACATACATGATTATGTATGTAAACAACTTCAAACTTCACACAACACAGCTCTTCATTTCAGTATATGATTCTTTTAAAGACCTTATATTTTCATGTGTAGCAATTATATAAATATTTAGTTAATACTGACAGAATTCATGGTGGTAGGAATATAAAAAGTCTAGTTCAACTGATCTGTATCGTATGTGTTTTGAAAAGACTATTGGCAATTAATGCCTTCTGCAGGACACAGTATCATTTTCTTTAGTTACCACTAAAATGCAGAGCAATTGAAAAGTAGTCCTCTAACTGATAAGTAATCTCCTACCCATGCTCATGCAAAGGGCACTGATTAAACTCAGTGGGTCATACACACAGAAAACATGGAATTTGGAGCAATAGTTACTGATATTGGGGAAAGAGAAGGAAGGGTTACAGGGATAAAAATGGCTAAAGTCTACTATATATGGATGGAGCTGTAAAAAATTATTAAAAAGTGGAGAAAAATAACATGGGGAATATTATCACAATGTTTTGGGATAATACATGTATATAATTATCAATCATTAGTCTTTTCTTTATATGGCATTGGCATGAGTATGACATCTTATAAATTTAAAGAATTTATATTCTCATATTTTGCAAAACTTTAATTTTTCCATATTTATAAAAACTAGGTGTTTCTAACCACTGTCCAGGAAAATGCTGTTTCTTCTAAAAATAATGTTGTTTTTGTTAGTTTATAAGAGTAATTTTAAAGTATGAGTAGAATAAATAAGCTTAAGAAGAAATAGAAATATATGACTAGGTAATAAAATGTTTGCATAGTGAATAATTTTTTATTGTATTTGGAAATGTGTATTGAGTTTACTAGTCGAAACAAAACAATATTGTTTCATCTAAAATACTGTGTAGAGTAGTTTGATTCTAAATCATGACTTGAAATGGTGAAATGAAACATACATTTGAGGCAGTAGTTTGATAGTAGGCCACATAGCTATTTTAATCTTCACTTTTTCATCTTAAAATGAATTAACCACTTGATGTTCCAGGGTTACTGTATAAAATTATGAGCCAAATGGATATCATATAAATGGAAGAAAACAAAGTTGATGGCCTTCCCAAACACTTAAACTAGTTTCTAAAATGGATTCTGAATTGTATCTCTGAAATGAGCCTTCATAGTGTAAATTCTGTGGTGCAATTGTATGTATAAAACCACAATGCAGGAGTTATTCTCTTCCAAACAACATTTACACCATGTAAATAAAATACCTTTAAAAGTAGCATGAGACACCCCCAAAGCCTCCAAAACAGACACACACAGGAGAGAGAGAGAGAGAGAGGGAGAGAGAGGCAGAGAGAAAGGCTGATAAAGACACAGAGAGAGACTCAGAGAGCCAGAGCCAGAGACCAACAGAAACATGAAAGAGACAGAGAGAGACACAGAAAAGCAAGAGAGACAGAGGTAGGTGGATTTATTGGCAAACATAAGAAATCGATACAGTGTCAGAGAGATGGAGACTGAGGGAAGATAGGTACAGAGCCCACTGCTTCTTTGTGTTAGCCTAGTCTATTTTTCTGATAATCACCCTGGATTTCATATGTGGTGCATATAGATTCAGGCTGTCTTCATATATTAGGAATACTATGTTGAAGAATCTGTGATCATAGTTTTTCAATCTTGGGCCTCAGGAAAATGGTTCTGTACAACTGAAGCCATGTCCAGGTACAGAGGGCAGAAAACTAGAATGTAAATAAATGGTGGGCATCTCCCCAGTGTAAGAGAACAAGGTGAAGTTTTCAAGAGAAAAAAAAAAGGAGTGTGGGATAGAAAAGTAACAAGTATCTGCTTTCCTGGGAAATATATTTTGGAGAATCGCACCAGTTTGTTTCCTTGTGTGAATTATTGAGAATTACAGAAATTGGTGTTGGAATTGGTCCCTGTACCAGATAACTTTGACTTCCCATCCCACGTTACCCATTAACAGTGACTGTTATTCTTGGTTAAACTGGATAAAAGTTGGAAACTAATAGAGACATAAGGACGAATCTAGGTGGCCATTCCTGAGAGAGGCCTGGAACAGAATCTCCATGTATCACCCTTACTGGCTCAGCACTGTTGTCATCGTCATATGGGACATCTGGCATCCAGAACTCTGAGATAAGGCATTGCTGTGGTTTATGCCCACCCACTTGGAGGTATTTTGTTATGAATACACCTTTGGACAGCTCTCCCTACAAGTAGAGTACCACAAAGAGATTCATAGCATCTGTTTTCTTCTTTTCTTTGTTTGTCTTTGTCTCCGTTTTCCTGATGTCTTTCTTCTCTTTTTTTTTTTTTTTTGGTTTTTCGAGACAGGGTTACTCTGTGTAGCCCTGGCTGTCCTGGAACTCACTCTGTAGACCAGGCTGGCCTCGAACTCAGAGATCGACCTGCCTCTGCCTCCCAAGTGCTGGGATTAAAGGCGTGCGCCACCATGCCCAGCTGCTGTCTTACACTCTTGATAGCTACCTAGAAAGCATGTGTTTTTCAGTGTTTTACACAATTTAAATACATTTTATATAAAAGAAATCAAGAAACCTCTCTCTAGATTGAGAAAGGGTTCAAACCTACTATTAGTACAGGAAATGATGGATTGTTATTAAAGGAGGAAATAACCGTTGGAAATATAGATTAACTTAGAGGGATTTAATTAAAACTTAATTTCGTTGAGAAACAGAACATCTTCAGATGGGAGAACTGTTAAGAAGGCTTGTGACACATCACCTGCATTCTGACTCTGAGTCCTGCACCTCACTGTGTGTCTTCATCTGCTCTGATCCTGGTGCATCCCAGTTGCTACTTCTATTAAGTAGATATTAAGAACTGTCTTGGAGGTAAACCAGTTAGTAGGCTCAATAAGTTACAAAATGTCCATCACAGAGAGTAGGCGTGACAAGTCTCTATGGTAGGCTGGCTTCTGTTCCTCATGTACTTTTGCTTTCCTATTCCTCAAGAGTCTGGGAGAAAACTATTATAAGTGTTCCCAGGCGAAGCAAAATGCAGATCACCATGTACTCTATTTCTAAACAGTATCAGTGTAGTGCCAGTTTGAGATACCTACTTTTAAAGTGCTCACTTTCCTAGGCATAGAAGGTGTGTAGTCACAGGACTGTTCATTGTCTGTCAAGGCAAAGCAATACACAGATCTATTTCTCTTTTCGCTCAAACTCTTAGTCAAGCTTCTCAGAAATTAACTAATGGGAGCTTTACCCAGTAAGCACAGTGTCACTGTTTTCTCTCTGCCTCATTTATCCAAGAACACAGATCTCACTACAATTTAGGTCTTTTTATCTTTAACGCCTAGGCTCCGGTAGGCTGAATGCCCTTTGTACAGGCAGCACACCTGGGAAATACTTCTGGAGCCTTCTAACGAGAGCCGGGCATAGAACAAAAGGCAAGCTATGAGGTCTTCCCGCTGTGTCTGTGGTGATAATGCGGCGAAGGCTGTTCATAGCTGGCACGCCTTTTTAACAACCTGCGCGGACACTCCTTCCCACTCCCAACCCTTGTTTGATCTGTAGAACACTATTTAATGGGATGCTTGCAGGAGGATAGACTATCTCAGTAGTGTCATAGCCTGGCCAGTAATTTACAGCTTCCGTACTGGTGTAAGTCAGGCTGAAAGAGGCTTGTTGTCCTTGGAAACATTGTCTAGTTCCCAAGGTCATAATCACAGATAACACGTGCAGAATTTTTCATAATAATTTGAAAATTCTTCTTGTGTTTTATTTGAAGATGCACTACAAATCAAATCTATATTCACTTGCAATATTTTTGCAATTTCTCAGAAATGTTTATGGAAGGCTGCTTCTGTCAGTTGTCACTGTTATCTTTATGCATCTGTAAATATTTTAAGCTAAATCTTTAGCTAATTATGTGGGAGAGAGCTTTTAAGTATTTTATCCAAATTTCCAGTTTTAACTCACCCCTTTTCTCCAACCCATAAGTGGATCCAGTGAACTTAAATAGTAGTCTAGGCATTATGGCAGTCAACAAGTAGAAAAATTTACCTTTAATTCATTGCCATGGAGCTATAAGGGCACACCTATGTCTTGCATATATATATGCATATGTATACAAATATTCATATATATACATATATTCAGACACTTCACGCAGTTGACTTTGAAATCTAACTTCCCAGGGGTCCATGTGACCTGCAACATGAAGTATTTCACATATACTAAGAGGAAAGAGATTTCCATCATACCATTTATTCATTTGATGTCATGTAACCTCATACATTTTGTACATTATATAAAATCATAAATAGCAAATCATTCTTCAGATGTACACATATTTCTTTTCCTTCTAGACTGTAAAGATGACATTTCGGGAGACACTCTCCCTCATCCTTTGTTTTCTTACGGTTCTCTGTTTCACCTGTATATTTTTCATTCACAGGAAGCTTTTGCAGCTTCTATTCTGAGCCTCAGCGCTACATTTCCCTCTACTTCTTAAACATACCACGCACAACACAGGCAGTAAAATCAATACCATTTCAGCTCTTTGTACCAACCAAGCACTATACAAGGCTCCGTGATGTTACAAGAAATCAGACTTGACTCTAATCTTCTGAGGACTCCGTCATAATCACATATAAATGGCTTTAATAAGGCAAAGTGTACTAATGAGTGAAAATAATGAAACTGGTTTGGAGGGAGCTAGATCTTGGCTTTGTCTAGGTGGAGACTAGGAAATGTAGGGAAAATGTGGTTGCATAGATTAGATATCACATAGGAATAAAGCTGAAAAGCTCTGCTCAAGGACCAGGGAGAACAGAGAGGACTCTAGCTGCTGCCGAGACCAGAATTGGTCATGGTGAGGCTGGGATGTGAGTAGGACAAGTACAGGTAAGAGAGGAAACGCAGCCTGTTCTTCTTCTCCCATTGTGTAGGCCAGATAAGAGAGCTCCAGGTAGAGTGCAGTGGGAAAGCACGGGTTGATGGGAGGTAAATCATTACTGTCCGCTTGAATGGGTTAGGACACTTGTATTTGTGAGACCATTGGCAGGGAACCCTTACATTTTGAGAGTTCTGAGCTAATATGTAGATGAATCTGCTAGAGTCTGAATGTGAAGGCAAAGATGTTAGAAATATATCAGAGTCTTGTGTTCTTATGTATCCAGCCTTATCCCATGCTTATATTTCGTTTGCTCTGTTTCTTATATACACTGTGAGGGCAGGAAGCTGCTTTGACAAACTATCCAACTGCCATGATGTTCTGACAATGCAGGGGGTGCCAACCCTGATCCATGCCCTAGATCTGAATCCCTGAGTCCGAGTAACCACTTCATTCTTTAAACTGTCCGATCTAGTACTTTGGTCATGGTGACGTAAAATTCACTAACATAGATAATAAAGTAGGCTTGTGAGTCATGAGGAAGACACCTTTGAAAAAAGGGGTGGCGTGTGTTAGTTAACATTTCCATTGCTGTGATAACACAATCACGGAGGAAAGTTCTATGTTCCAGAATGACAGGAGTCCATTTTTGACCGGGAAGTATAGCAGTATCAGGAAGCTGAGAGATCAAATCCTCCACCACAAGCATGAAGCAGAGAGATGGTGGCTTGTGGATTTAATCTCTCAAACCCAACCACCGTGATGGCCTTTCTCTAGAAATGCCACACCCATGAAACTTCTACCAAACTACGCCACCCCTTGGTCCAAGTGTTCAGTATGTGAGCCTGCTGTGAGCATTCTCATTGAAAGTATTACCCATGGAATGGGTAGGACCGCCCAGTGGTTATGGATACAATTGAGACATCTTTACAGAGCCACCTCACCTCAAGAGAGGTGGGGGAACACTTAAATGTAGATGGTTTCTTGGACTGCCATGTTTTCCACAATACAGGCTATCAGTTTGCTTTTGATAAGAGCCATCATAACAGGTATGATATGATATGACACTGTGGTTTCACTCTGCATTTTCTTCATGATTTGTAATGTTTTCATACACTTGCCCGTTTATGGATTTTTAAAAATTCCTGTTTAATTTTTCTTGGTGAATTTTAGTTAAGGCAACTTATTTGACATTACATATTTATTAATTCATTCTATACTTTAGCTTATTTATTATTAATAGCTAAATATTACATAACATAAGATAGTTTAAAAATAATTCATCTCATTTTTGGTTGTCCTAATTTGCTTTATTTTCTTCTTAGTCTTATGGAAACTTGTATTTTATTTTATTTTATTTAAAGATTTTATTTATTTCATGTAAGTACACTGTAGCTGTCTTCAGATGCACCAGAAGAGGGCATCAGATCTCATTATAGATGAGCCACTATGTGTTTGTTGGGATTTGAACTCAGGACCTTCGGAAGAGCAGTCGGTGCTCTTAACTGCTGAACCAACTCTCCAGCCTGGAACCTTTTAATTTAATCTTATTTTATATAAAAAGAATTATTGCCTTGAAAAATGCTAAGAGGTAGTTTTCTCAAAAAACAAATGGTTTTAGGACTTATGTTTAAGTGTTTGATTCATTTTGAGATGATTCTTGGGTATGACAAGGCAAAGGTCAGATTTTATTCTTTTATATGTAGATAGTTAGTTGTTCCAGAACTATTCGTGAGGGAGACCTGTTTTCATCTATTGCTTTTCTTGTTGTATCTGTCAAAGACTAGTTGGCATGTGATTTATCATGTACCATTGGTTACATTGTGCCAAAATTTGAAGTTGGAAAGTATAATTTCCAAACTTCTTCTGTTCTTGCTTGTTTTAGCTCTTTCAGTTATTTGGAAGTTCCATATGATTTTTAGGATTTTTTTTCTGTGAAAATACCACTGATATTTTCAACAGTTATTGAACCTGTTAGATTACCTTGAATAGTATAGTCATTTTTAACAATGTTAGCTAGTCCATGATTTTGTTTCCTTTGTTACCTATTAAGGTGAGAATTTTTAATCATAAGAAATATATTGAATTTTTGTCAAGTGTTTCTTCTGCATCAGGAGATCATTGTATATTTTTGTTCCTTATTCTCGTTTTAAAACTTTATTTACATTTCAAATGTGATCTCCTTCCACAGGAATGAGGTAGATTAAGTGAATTGATTTGTGCAAACTGAGCCTCCCTGAATCTAAGACATAAATGCCATTTTATCATAGTGCATGATTCTTTAAATTTGTTCTTGAATTTGGTTCATTGCTCTTTGCCGAGTGGTTTTGTATCTATATTGAGCAGGAGGAGTAGCCGTAGCCTATACATGGCTTGCTTGCTTGCTTTGTGATCTTCTATGGCCTTTATTTTATAAACTGAGTTCAGAAGTCTTCCTTTCTTTTCACATTTTTAGGAAACACTTGAATGAGATTGGTATTAACTCTTGAAGTGTTTGGCATTATTCACCATTGAAACCCTCCAGTCTGGGGCTCCTTTCACTGGCAGAATATTATCATCTCTATTATTCTTGTTGTTGTGTTTTCTATACACGGTTTCTCTGCATAACAGATCCCTGGCTATCCACGCTCATGTACACCAGGCTAGCCTTGAACTCACAGAGAACTCCAACCTCTTCCTTCCTTGTGCTGGAATTAAAGATGTGTGCCACGATGCCCAGAAAATTTTTTAGGTTTAATTGTTTTTGTATCTCTGTGTGTATCTGTGTGTGTGTCTGTGTGTGTGTGTGTGTGTGTGTGTGTGTGTGTGTGTGTGCACGTGCACACATGAGTGCAGGTGCCTTCGAAGGCTAGAGGCTTTGGGTCCCCTAGAACTTGAGTTATGAGCCACTCAGTGCAGTAATAGGGAAATGAATTGAAGGTCTTGGTGAGAGTAATAGGAACCCTTAACTTTTCAGCCATATAATCACACACTCCAAAGCTGATTTTAATTACTAATTCAGTTTCATTCCATGTTACTATTTTATTCAGATTTTGTATTTCTTCTTAATTCAGTATGTGTAGGCTGCATGTTTCTTGTAATTTCTTTTGTTTTCCCATACTAGATAATATTCTAAAACTGTTTATTATACTATCTTATAATATTTAGTAGTACTTCTCTTATGTAAGTTTAATGCCTCTACTTTTATTGTTGTTTTTATAATTTCTGTCCCCTTTTGTTTTCACTCAAACAGGTTGAAATCTTTTGATAAGCTAAGCTTGTAGCTGTTGTGTTGTTTTTATCATTTCCATTTCATCATTCTCTGCTTCAGTGTGAATATGACCTATTGCCTGCTAACTCAGAGCTTTGTTCATCATTTTTCTCCATCTTCACAGAGGCATTGCTATGGATTTTCCAGTTTTCTTCATAATAATAATTTCTAGCTTTATGGTCAACAAAGACAGTTGGTGTAATTTTAATGTTCTTAAATTTTTGACTAATTTTGTGCCCTAACATATGATCTACGATGGATGATGCCCTGTGTGCTTGAGAATAATGTACAATTAGATGCTGTTGGATGGAGTTTCTTTGCATATTTTCTTGGTGTAGTTCATCTACTGAAGATCCCAAGTCCAGCATTTGTACTTGTAGTTTCTGTCTGCAGCTGAAAATGGCACTGAAGTCTACTATTAGGATTGTTTTGCTATCTATTTATTTGTTCCAATTTCTTAATATATTTATGAACTTTCCAGTTCAGGGCACTGATATCTCTGCCTTTGACTGTACCTATATATCATCTGTGTGTATTTAGCTGTAGTTTTTTGATCAGTTGAACCTTTTATAGTGACCTTCTTTGTCTGTTTCTACAGTTTTTGAGTTAAAAGCTACTGGTCTCATAGAGGCATAGCTATTTTTGCTGAGTTTTGATCGCCATCTTTTTTCATCTTTGCTCTTTCAGATCATTGACTCTCATGTGATGGATGTGACTTGTATGTTTGTGTTTTTATTCTGCCATACTATGGCTTTTGATCAGAGAACTAAATTTGCTTATATATGCTATGATTATTAACAAATAATGACATGCATTAATGTTTTCTCTTATAGTTTGTTTTTTCTTTCTTCCTTATGTTGTATTTTTCTTTTTGGTCTGATGACTTTCTTAAGTGGTTGCCCTGTAGTTGCCAAGGAATTTACATGAAATATGGTACAGTTGCAAGAGGCTAATTTAGGCTGATGGCAAATTAACTTTTATTACACATAAAAACTACATTTTTACTTCTCGTTTGCCACATTTTTGTTATTAGTGTCTTCGTGTGCTGTTTTTATAATTGTGTTATCATTAACAATTTGTTGTGGCAATAGAAGTTTTTTTTTAAATAATATTCCTGTTTTCACATTATTAATTAGTATATCCCTTTGCTTCGACTGAAAGAAAAATTATCCCCTTGATTTCTGAAGGAAAGCTCAACTCAGAGGTATTTCTCATTGGAAGATACTTTCCCTATTTAACACTGTTGATAAAGCCATTTTGATTTCTTTTTAAGATAACAATTTATTTTTATTTTATGTACATTGGTGTTTTGCTTGCATGTATAACTAGTTATAGGCAGTTGTACGTGGTCATGTGGTTACTGTGAGTTGAATGCATGTCATCTGGAAAAGCAGCCAGTGCTTTTAACCATTAAGCAATTTATCCAGCCCTTGACATGCTGAAATTCTGCCAACCATCACACACAGCTTCCCCTACGTATAAGAAATATTTCTCTTCCTGCCTTAAAATATTTGTTTTTGGTAAAACAAAACCCTATCACTGTTTGGTAATTTGATCATGAGGCCTTTGTTGTGTCTTGTTTTGGTACCTAGATGACTGTTTTAGGACTCAGAACCTCAAATCTTTAAAAGTTGTAGTGTTCCCAGAATTTGGAAAGTGTTAAGCTATTTATTTCTTGAATTAAGTTTTTGATACTGCTCTCATCTGTAACTCCCACAATCATACATTATTTCTCTTCATGGCATTCTGTAAGCCCTCATTTCTTCCATTCTGTATAATGCACAACTAAAGAAACCACACACACACACACCCACACACACACACACACATTCACATACACAGGCTATCTATCTGTCTGTCTGTCTATCTATCTAACTGTCTGTCTGTCTATTTGTCTGTCTATCTATCTATCTATCTATCTATCTATCTATCTATCTATCTATCTATCTATCTATCTATCTATCTATCCGGGATCCATGGAAAAAGCAAATTAAAGTGTAAAGGTCTCTTGGGACTGACCATGCAGCTTTGAGCTTGGGTAATGTATGTAAAATGAAGTCTCCCCTTCTATGTTTAGAGACTTTTGTTTTTGCTGTAAAAGTGTATCACTGCTTTCTCACTTGTCTCCTGGATTTATATTTGCCAGTATTAGAAGTATTTGCATTGTTAGAATATGATGGCAGATAATTTCTATCTGAGTATTTGCTGATGTTACTCCCAAATTCTTGTATTTCTAAAGGCTCACTCTGAATACATGGAAGGGCAAGGAAGAAGCAGAGATGTGAAGCACAACAGGGCTATAATAACCAAAAGTAGAAAGTAAATGGACTGGAAGCATGGTGGCAGCAGTGGGCAATTTTAAATTAAAATGAATTCTGGAATATATTGATAGAATTTTCCTTGGATTAGATATTTGAAATAGAGTAAAAACTAAAGTCATATTAAGGACTGTAAAAATCTCAAACCTGGGCAACAGAAAGGTTTTTATTTAGAAAGATGGGCAAGAAAACAACAAATCCTGTGATATGGGATTTGGCAAATCTTTATTTTTATGTACCTCAGTGAGGCACTTGAGGCAAAAGGCATTTGGAAGTGGAAGTTTGACATCAGAGAATAGTCCAGAATTAGAAATATACCTGCCGGAGTCTGCAAAGGATAAATGATATTTAATATGGTATCATCTGTAGGGTGAGTAAAAAAAATCATAAATGAGGGCTGCATTGGGTTAGGCTTGAGTTCTTACACTGTAGCCCTGTGGTCTTGAGGAGGAAGAAGCAAGTGCTATTTTCTGTGAAAGGTTGCCTAGGTGGAAGGCAAGGAGGAAAATACCAGAGTGTGACAAGCTGTATTTGACAGAGCTGACGTGACAATGAACATTGTGGAGCTCTGCTTATTCCTGGACACCACCAGGGATGGTCAGGGTCTTGCTAATTAAGCCCTAACTACATCGTAGCTTAGTAGACAATATAATGTAATCCCCATGTTATTCTGTTTTCACATTCAAGTTTCAGTTCTCAGGCTCTAACCTAGGATCAATAATAAGTGATTCCAGGCATGTTCTCTTAAGCAGGGGCCATCTTACACACTAGGAAGATAACCGCTTATTTTCTTCTAAAGAGCTCCAGGGGTGTATTCTGCATCCTATCTTCTAGCCACCTCTGTGTTTTATGAATCTCGGGTTGAATACATTTTTTTTCTTTATATTTACCTGAACTCTATCTAGAGGCCCATTTTTTCCTGTCAGGTCTTCTGCCAATATAGAGAGCAATCAATCATCAGCACCTTCGTAAAAATCCCCTTTGTGTACTCGAAACTAGTAATCAGATCACCTCTTAACTTGCTCTCCTATAGGATTAACAACACTGCTGCCTTTTATCTTCACTCAAAGGCCCCACTTTTACCTTCTTCATGTGTATGAAGATAGTATATTAAGTAACTATAGTCTCCTCTAGGCCTGTTGCCCTCCATCCATACAGACATATTTTTAAATCTATTTCTAACCCATGATAACATGTTTACTTATGAGAGAAGAATGAATTTTTCCGATCTGAAATTATATTAACCCGACCTCAGTGGTGCACACACACCAGCAGTGAGCAATACATGCCTGCATGTATGTTTGCACTCATATATGAGTGTCTGTGAGTATATTTTCAAGTGTGTGTGAGTACATTCTTTGTATATATATATATGTATATATACATATATATAGGTATGTATATATATGTGTATATATATATGTATGTATATATATGTATATGTATACATATATATATGTATGTGAATGTGTACATGTATGGACATGTGTATACAAATTCATGTGTAGGTGTCTGTTTATGAGTCTGTCTGTGTCTATGCTTACAGAGACAATAAGAGCCTCTTGGCTTCAGGACTAGCTCAAAGTGACTACTTCACCAGTTTTGGCTGCTTGGAAGGCAACATGAACACTCAACGGCTGTCACCTCTTAGCACTATTCCACGTTTCATTATATTTGTGTGCCCTTGAAATGTTGGTCGGATTTGCTTTTCTTCTAAACTGTATCGTTGCTGTTCACATTGGTCCTGCTTTCAAATCGGTGTATCCATTGTGTAAATATGAAACTCAGAGAAAGAGCAGGCAGAAAACAATTTGAGAGGAGAGTATTCTAGGTTATAGCACATTGACGGCAGGGACTATATAGATAGGATTGTGCTTCCTATCTATAGTGCCTTACTGGGCAGGGGTCTGTAGTGCAGCAATCTTTTGTTGATTGTAGAAGGTATTTTAGCTGGCTGATATTTTGCCGGTTTTATATCTTGTGATGTTAGTAGCCCTCCACAAATTTAAATTGGCTTTAGCCACTCCTCTTGAATCAACTTCTAGGGATTACAAATGTTTGTCTTTAGTTGTCTTGTACATAAATACGACATCCTATAACTGAATCGGCAAGGCACTTCGATATATGCAAGCACACAAGAAACTCTACAGTGCCTTTACTTGTGCAGATATTCATACAGGATAGAAAACTAAGATGCTTTACAAAGGTTTATGAGTGCTTGACAACAGCAGATGCGGTACGTGTATTTGTGCCTGGAGTCAGTAGTGTGCTGGTCTTACTGGACAATTTAGAGGCTTGCTTTTTCTCAAAGGTTACAGCTGAAAACAAAAAACAAAACAGGTTTGTAATTTCTATTGATTCTCAGTTCGTAATAATACCTTTGCTATTGTACAGCACCATGGCTTATCCTGACTACCACAGTTTGCTTTTAGTCTTAGGTATTAAGGCTTTTAAATGGGCAGGTAGAATATTTCTCTGGAATGTTTTCTCTTCCAAGTGGTTCCTATGAATATGTGGAGACCGAGAATATGTGGTCTCCAAAGAGCAGGGGGATACAAATGAAATTTATCCTTGAATAACCCTTTTAAAAATCTAGAAAATCAAAAATTCTTCCTCTAGCAGACGGATGCGCTAAGCTGCCTGGACCCTAGTATGGCCACATTTTTCTTGGTGGAGCTTAGAGCTAAAATCCAGCAGAGAATGAAGTGTTGAGCAAATGAGCACTGAAAATTAAAAAAAAAAAAAAAGAAAGAAAAGAAAAGGAAAATGTTCAGATGTTCAGTGACCTTTAGGGAGCCTTTGTGCTGTTTAAGATGCTGTGTAAGCATTTACTGTCCCACAGGCATTCACTGAACACAAATGGCTGATTTATGCTAGAACCTTTGTGCTCGGAATTGCCTGCAGCCTCTCTCCTTTACTTCTCCAAGCAGCAGCCAGGTTTCCCAGGAAGAACCTAAGGACATTTGGCCCTCAAAGGATGTTGTGGGACTAGCCTCGCTGCCAGAGCGGCCTCTGCACCTCTGTTTGCTTGCAAACACTGAGTTAACAGGAGATGATGTGGAGTCAGCTCTGCTCCCTGCTTCTCTTAATTTTCATCACCCCATGCAGCGGGTTTTCTCTTCTAGGGCCCCAGCTGTTCCCTCTTTTCCCAGGGCAGCAGCATCCGCACCAGCTGCAATCTGTGCCTCCAACAAAGTTCCTTAGTTGCCTACTTGACCTTAAATGCCCTGCTTGGATTTTTTTTTTTCATTTCCTGATGCTTCCAATCCAACATTAAAAACACGTGGTAGCAGCTGCAGCAATGAGCACTGACAACAGCACTAATGGTGAGGGTGTAGGGGTGTTCACACGGGAGACAACATTGGGTTCAAATGTTGCATGGGCTCCTGTAGCCTAGGGCTTATCTCATACCTCATAGGAGCTTGGGTTTCTTTGATAAAAAAAATGAGAAAAATCTTGCTAGTCTGCTGCAGGATTTACAAACTAAAATGTAAAACTCAGTGTATGGTAGGCTCTTCCTAGAGTCCGTTTTCAGTTCTGCTTTAAAAGGCATAAGCAACATTACCAGGTTAGTATACAACTATGCAGGACAATGGCAGCGCCCATCTTCTAGTTTTTAATATGGTAATTGAGCATGAGAAGAATTGCAGGCTATCCGGGTCATAACAAAATTGAAAACCACCCGGCAGGGGATTAATGGATATATGAATGTGAGACATTGGGCTGGAGCAACCAACTCTGGAGTGAACAACAGTCTATGAAGATGATGAACTTGAACTTGATTTTAGGATTGGTAACATTTTAGAAGCGTGAAAGAGAGAGGGTCTCATGACAGGAAGGTGAACAGAATCAACGTCAGGGGTCAGATACGCAGCTGTGGGAGAAACATGAAGATGTCATTTTGGGTCCCAGCCGAACAGTTGCTCTGCAAATGGTAGACAAGGAAACTAGAGTGTTTGGTATGTCAGTATCTCTAAGGAACATTAATCCTGACTCCTAGGACTATCAACATGAGCAAGGCAGAACTGCCATCAAGAGCCCACCCTACTCTTCCAAGGCTGAATGGGGAGGCAGTGACTATCAGTGGGTCTTAGTAGACATGTGCTTTCTGAAATAACCATTGCACTGTTTTGACTCACAGCTAAAGAAATAAGGAAGAAATTTAAACAGCAATGCTCGTCTGACCATTCAGCAAAGTGAAAAACACAGGGGCATGCTATTGATTCCGTTTTTGAGATTTATCTAGCTGCTAATTAAAGTCAGCTTTCCATATTGATTCCCATTTTAGTCTCAATAGTACAAATATGTGTTTGTTGGTGTGTTCATTTTAGATGATTTTTTTTTAGATTTTATTATTTAAAATAAGTTTACCTTTAAATATATTTTGATCATATTCTTCCACTCCCCCAAATTCTTTCAGATCCTTTCCCCCTGTCTTCCAACCAAGTCTAATTTTTCTCAAGAAATACAAACCCAATATATTAACAAAACTCCCTGAAACCAAGAAAACAACCTCTTCCAAATACCAAACTGTAACCAAATAAAAGCTCCTGTCCACAAACACACAGCAGTGCACAAAACAGAAGAAAACCAAACAATCCTACGGGGTCCTTTATATCTCGGTCAACTACTGAATATGAAGCTTTGTCCTGGAGTTGTTGATACACCCAGTGTCACTCCATTGGAGAAAACTGATTTTTCTCTCTCACAGCAGGTATAAGTGACAGATCAGAGTCAACCTTTACTCTAGTAGCTAGGTTTTCACTTGTCATTCATTCCTTTGTTCACTAGTTCATTAATTCTTTTTTTTAAAAAAATAGAAGTAAGTAAAGTAAAAATATAAAACAAAATCTATCACAATGAAGTTGTACAAGAGAAGCAAACAGAAGAAAAAAGAGTCCAAAAGAAGGCACAAGACTCAGATAACCACTTGTTCAAACCCTTTGGGAATACCATGCAAACACTAAAATGGAAGCCATGATATAAGCTCAGAGGACCTGGTGCGGACCTGTGCATCCCCTGTGCATGCTGTCTCAGACTGTGAGTTTATATGAGTTTTGTTCTTCTCAATGGTGAGAACCTTATGTTCTTGGAACCACCATCCCCTCATGCTCTTATACTCTATTTATTTAGTTGTTTTATTTTTGGTTTTGGTTTTATGAGACAGGGTTTCTATGTATAGCCCCGGTCGTCCTGGAACTCATTCTGTAGACCAGGCTGACCTCTAACTCAGGCTGGCCTGCCTCTGCCAACCAAGTGCTGGGATTAAAGGCGTGTGCCACCACTGCCAGGCATCTTATACTCTTTTTACATCTTCCATGGCATTCCCTTAAACTCTAAGGAGAGGAATTTAATGAAGACATCCTATTTTATGCTCAGCATCTCAAGGTTTTTCAATCTCTACATTATGGCTGGCTGTGGCTTTCCATTTTGAGTACAAATGTTATGATGTCTTTGTTTTGTTAATGAATGAGTAATGCTCCATTATGTAAATAAATGTATCACATTTTTTAAATCCCCAGAATAGTTGAGGGACATTTAGGTTGCTTTTAATTGCTGGCTATTATGAATATATCAGGAATGAGTATGATTAACCAAGGGTCTGTGTTGCAGGATGAAGCAAGCCTTGGGTATATATCCAAGAGTTGTATGGCTAGATTTTGAGGTAGTTAAATCCCCTTGTTCATTTTAAATAAGGGGGTTTCTAAGATTAGAATTTTGGGAAAAAATTCAATATGGGCTTTTACCTTTTTTATCTATTATTATCAAATTTATCACATTTTCTCATTTGCTGAAATTTGGCCTGTTGAAAGCTAAGAGCATTCTATATCTTGCTGCTAGTTTTGACTATTTTCTTAAACAAATTTATAGAATATTTTTCTGTAAGGCATAAGTATGAGGCAATTCTTCCTGTTTTAATATTGAATTTAGAAGATGCTGGGGTATTTGTAAGTAATTTTATTTTTCCATTAAAGTGAGTATTTTTAGAATCATGCTGAAGTAGTGCCAATGATAGAGCTTACCTAGGCCTTATGGTCCTTAGACATGTAGAAATCAATATCAATGCTCATACAATAGGGCCAGTTGTGTTATTCTTCCCAAAACACTTTAATGAGTATAGTAGCTCCACATACCTGGCAAGGACCTGCAAAATTAAAAGTGACTAATTTTAGCTGTTGATAATCAAAATCTGAGGGTGAAAGAAGAAAAACATTCTTATGATGTAATACGTCATTACGTAGACTATACTTCATGTGTGACCCATTCTTTCATGATTTCCATATCTTTCCCAAGTAAGGTTGTTTCCTGAGGGGACATTAAGGTATTATGATACAAAGGACAGAAAAGACATCCCTATTGGATTCATAGGATAAAGTCATCCAAGGATGCCTAACTCACAAGATACCCATGCTGGGAATTCTGTTCTAGGGGACTAACCTGCAATCAGATGCATCAGTTCAGATGTGAGAACTAAATCATTTGGTCAACTTGCTGCTGCAGTCACTTGTCTGAGCTGAGTACTGGCCAGGGACATGTGTCATTTTCAAAACCAATGAAGTTAAGGTAAGTCCATATTATCTGTCAGTTTTTTTGTTTTCTGAACTCAGAGATTTGAGGACATGTAGCCAGAAAGAGTCAGATATCTGCACTATAGGAGGGAATTCCTTTGGGCAACACTTTTAAACACTAAGTTCATTTTAAGACCATCTCAAGATGCCCTAAAAGAGTTGTGAGTTTTTTTTCTCCACTGGTTAAGACCTGAAAATGAAAGAGTGAACAAGACATTAAATAGTGAGTGGTTAAATGTATTTGCAGAATATTTGCATATATGTTGTAATAACTTCAGTTTAATCTCATCTGATGATTTTTCCTTCCTGGCTAGAATTCCTGCCTTCTATACAGAGCCTGATTCTCTGTCTTGCAGCTACTGAATATAATTCTTGAGGATTATACGAATGAATAATTATTGTTCAGACAAATTGGCCTTTCTTCCGAAGCCCTTGTCTGACACTATGGATTCACTTTTGGATGATTGTTTTGTGTGTGAAAATACTGTTTGCTTTTGGCCTTCACCTCAGTTTCATCGTCTGAAACACATTGGATTGGCTTTGCTTACGGTTATCAATGCTAGATCTTTCTTTCTGGTATTCTCTATGGCTGCCTTTCCTCAATAATTTTTTTTCAGAAAAATAAATGCCTAAAGCAAGTAAACACAGGAATTTCTCCAGATTCTCAAGAAAGTGAAAAAATATTAAAAGTTGAAGCATTTAAACCATAAAAGTAGATAATGAAGAGAAGAGAAAAGAAGGTAAACATGAAGGTTAAGGTGAGCTGGGTTCGCCATAAATAAACATTTTCTTCTCACTTTGAGTTACCAGAAGTTATGGTTTCATGGCTGTTTGTTTTGTTCCTCTGGACTAAGTTTCTTTCATTCCCTCAAAAATACAGTAATATATATTCTGGAAGTGTTCCTCTGCACTTCTAGACACTAGATGTACAGAAATAAGTGAATGCAAAGCTGGTTTGGCTTAAGGGTAAGCAGATCAGCATTTCCTTTCATGTACAGGTTTCTAAGACCTACTTTCTAATATCTTCTTATATAATGTGGAATAATTGAGTCTTTTAAAAAAAATAGACCTAATGCCCTTTGCCTGGAGCTATAAAAGACCACGCCCACCTTAAGTGAACTAATTTGACTTTTTACCTCAATCTTGCAAGATGCCAAGCTGGCACGCACACACATTTTTCCCCATCCTTTCCTCATGGTAGATGAGCTACTAATATTTACTAAAAGGTATGACTTTGATGTACATTTTACATGATTGAAAATTGCACCAGTAAGGGTTCACATCTGACAGTCTACCACATGCACTGACAAAATGGATACTCTTAAGAAGAAAATGCATTTAATCACTAGTAAATCAATGCGAATTAAGGTGCCACTGAGCAGTTGCTGTTTTCATGCACAGCAACAATCACTTTTCAAAGATGAGATTCCATGCATGGTGTTTGTGAATGTGAGGTGTGTTAGGTTGGTGGAAACAGTGATCCAAGAGGATGAGGCTGATGTTTAAACTGGACAGACATACGGATAGGGGGAAGTGATAGGAAACCTGCTACTATTAAAAACCAGTAGGAGACAGGATGCATGGAAGAAACCTGCAGGAGACCGGGGTGATGTTAGCAGCATATGGGAAGACAGAGTCATCCAAGAAAGGTGGCACCTTCGTATGCCAACAGACTTTCTGCTCAACTTGATATTAAAAATGTGCTAAAAGAACCTTTTTTTTTTTTTTAAGAATAACCCTCAAAAGTTGAGAAATCTCTTTGGGTTACTTATTTTTAAATGTAGGAAAATATTGTGGTTGCACATGAATATATAAATATTTTAACACTTTAAAAGCTTGTAGGACCCATTTAAATGATTACTTGTCAAATGAGTATATTTCACATCTCTGGATCTCTCTCACAAGCTAAACGCATGGAAGCCTGTATTAATTCTCTTCTGTCTAAATAGTGCCCAAGTGTTTTACTGACTGAAGAATGTAGAGGAATAGAATTGCCAGTTTATCATCATTCTTTCAATTAATGCACAGATTAGAGTCACTAGAACAAATGTAATATGTGTTTATATAATTTATTATTTTGGCACAAAGTGTTTTCTGCAGTTTTTTGAAGCTGCACATAACCTCATATTCTATTCCTTCTTGTCATATAAATTTCTAGCATAAAAATTTTTAAAAAGCAAAAATAAAAAATAAAACAAAATAAAAAACCCAACAGCATTCCAAACACACTCTTTGTTGAAATAAAGGCAACACAATGCATTCTGAAGTCCTTCCAACAGAGGGCTGTATGTGCTTGATTTAGACGAAGAAAGGGCATGAAAAAAAAAAAAAAAGACTTGGATTTAGGTTGCTATAGTAAATTCTGTATTACACTTAAAAATAGAACTGATAAAAATGGAGTCAGTGGAGTTGAACGGGGAAGAAGCATCCTAAGATTAAATGTAAGATCCACTCTTACAAGACAGAATTTTATGTCTTAGAATTGATGTTCTTTTTAAAAGACAAAATATATTTTAGCATCTATAAATAAGAAAGTAGGCAAATTGGAGATAATCTGTGCTTTAAAGTACTATTAATATTACCTCAATTGGATATATTTTTAAAAAAGAGAGGGGCGATTGCATGTATTATTCTCTTGCAGAGGTTTTCTATCTTTGCCATTGGAGAATAGCTGAGTGTTAGTATAAACAAATGTATTATGTATATAAAATGAAGCTAAATATTTAATATGCAGAATATATGTTTGTATGCATGTGCAATGCAATACCATTTCTAAGATATTTTACAAAGACAAATGATAGTGTTTTAAAAGGTGGAGCACAGAGTTACTAGAATAAGCTGAAATGAAATGTAGCCTTCTTTGTGCTAGGCCAGGTTTGTAATTCTATTTCAGATTGCAGAGGCTTACAATATATCCATTGCAGTAAAACAAGAAATCAACAAAACCCATAAATTATCTCTAGAATGTAGCGAGATCTTTGTCTTTCAATTTTAAGAAATGCTTAATTTTATGGGATTTCTTCTGTGGGCTTTGAAATGTTTATTACATTCTGTGAGCAGAAAGCTGTTTCAAATTTTAACCCTCTTCTTACATGTAGTTAAAAATTCTTGTTTGATTTAATGCAGCGCTAATTTAGGGACATTACTATATTCTACTTAAATGAATCATTTTGCCATTTGACAATATTTTCTAAAATATATTTGCCTAAAATTCTAAACTAATCCCTTTAAAATAAATTCCAGATACTATTTTAAACACTGGCTTCATTATAATTGCTTCTATTTTTACAAAAGCATTTCTTTATGAATCTTTTTGAATACAATGGAGGTTGATAAAGTACAATTATGGATAAGGCTCTAGTAGCTAGACTATAAAAATACATAATAATCCTATATTTGTATCCTTTGTGCTTATAGTCCCCATGTTAAAAACCTAAATATTTATTACTTTTTTAATACTTTTGATCTTTAAAATTTTTCACTATATAATTATATATATGTTCACTAATATCAATAAGTGACATGTCTTTATTAAAGCACAAGTCCCTACTATAATATGTTATGAAGCAAATAAAATTGTGTTTGGTTACTTACAGCACTGTGTTCATCTCTGTTCTTTTATAATTTTGTTCTTTGGTAAAACAGAAATATTGCGTTGTATAAATTGCTGCAGCCTGGGTATTCTCATGACGTCTGAACAACCATTTCTTCATTTCCATGTGCCTTTTGCCTTTTGCATTGACTGAGGAGGGTAGATGTCTATCACTACCCCCCAAAAATATCCAACATAAAGAATGTGCATGTATGAGAAATATTTAAGAAATAATTTTGAGATAGTTTTATTAAAAGAAAATATTTATTTTCTTGAAGGGGACACAGATTTTGGGTTTCTTAATTAAGGTTCGGGAGCTACAAACGTCGTCAGCTTCAAGACGCTGTTATTTTTCTGTTGTTAATTTTCACATGTATTATGGAATCTCTAAGTGAAAATTCTTTCAGAACACCCTCCTCTTTTTATGTGGTATTACTTTACTTGATTTATATTTTACCCACCAATATTAAGGTTAGAGACAAAGCATTGTGCCTTTACGTCACAATCCAAGAGTACAAAGAGACAGACAGTCATGATGCCGCTCGACCCAGCGTCGTCACTAAAACAATTGTCCCGTTTTATTTGTCATCGAAACCAGGCAATATCTAATCTTCATCAATGTTTTGTTTATTATTTTTTACTCAGAGGAGATTCATAGCCATATAAAATGCTGAGTAAGAATAATGTGGTTTTGTCCTGAACTCAATTTTGATTAAAGGTGAGAACAACCAAGTTGCCAGTATACTCATATATAATTCCAGCAACATGTATTTACAAGTAAATGTTTTAAAAGGAGTCCTAAATGATATTCTGTATCATATTTATTCCAAGATATAAGTCAGAATTCTTTGCATCTGTAAATATTGCTTTTATGGCTAAACAAAAAGCAAAATCACTTATATTTTCGAAAAGGGCACACAACGCTAATGGTTTGCTCTGCACACCTGCCAGCTTGGTTTGCTGTGAAAGCCACCCCGGAAATTCTCATTTCTTTGTGCAATATTTTCTTCTGTGCTTTTCTTCAGGGCAGATTGGTTCTGCCTGCACTTTATTTCTGAACCCATGTTCATTCAAAATGGACTGCCAGACATAAACGCTCTATCTAGTGTTGCCACTGCTGCTGCAGGAGCTGCTGACGAACAGCACCCCTCCCCCCACCAGCTCCTGCCCCATTCTCCTGCCCTATCCTTTGTTGACAATGGACTACCATTGTCAACAAAGAGTGTACAATTGTGGAATACTCAGCAGCAATTTTGGTAATGTTTTGCTTTGAATATTTTGAAAGTATCTCTGAAGTCTATAAATAGATGTGCCCCAAGCTTTTCCTTTTTCTTGATTTTAATATTTGGAGATGAGCTCTTATCCCACAGGGCAGCCTCGGGGACTGCCGTGGCTGGAATGCTTTCAGAGAATAAATGTGGCTCTGTGGCTCTCTTTTCATAATAATATCCACATCATATAGATTTAATAATAGGGTGATGGAGGACATTTTGATGATGGGGCAAATTCTCTGATCTGCCAAGGAAAGCATCCGATTCTCTCATGTACCAATTAATTATTGAAGCAACTGAAAATAATAGGCTAGCATGCTTCCTTCCTGCACAGGGATGGAGTTGGTGTGGTGGTGATGGCGTGTGTGTGTGTGTGTGTGTGTGTGTGTGTGTGTATGTTTGTGTTTGTCTATGTGAGTGTGAGTGTCTGTTTGTGTGTGTGAGTGTGTTTGCAGAAGCATGCATGTGAGTACTTGTCTGTGTTCAAAAAAGAATCTTGGAGAGAAATTTTTTCACTCTGCTCTTAAAAATTATAGGGGGATTATCTGTGCAATACAATAGTATTTCTAAGGAAACGAAATGCAATCTTTCTTTTTCTTTTCTTTTTGAATTATTTTTTTCTTCCACATCCTTTATGTACCTCATTGTGAATTATTGCATTTTTTTTTAAATTTCTACTTCTACTTTCTTAACACGCTTTTTTGTTTACAATCCACTCACTGATGCAGAACCAGAGCAGTTGAGAAAAAAAAAATCTTGTTTTGTTTTATGCCCTAATATTTATCCTCCTCCTGCATAGAACGGTCCATATATAGATTTACTTGTTTTAATCTGGTTACTTACTTTACAGAACTATTTCATGATATTCAGACTTGGGTTCATCTTTCACCCACTAGAATCTGTGGTTCCATAAACTTTTTAGATAGAGGGAGGTTGGATTCTTGGATTCTTGTAAATTTGTTGCTTTCTATTGTGACAATAGTGTTTATATGCTTGACACCCTCATAATAATATTAAGCTCAATTTTTTAGTGTGATGTACTTTATACATTTGTATAAATGTCACAGCCTGTAATCACTTTCTTTGTCATCGACGATTAATCTAAAAAAATCGAATAATTCACTGCCCCTTGCCATTTACATATCGTCTGCTGCCATCTGCTCCTCTCAGCAGCAGTAAATGATGGGTAATTAACTCAGTGCCTTTGTCTTTCCCTTGCTGAATGTCTGACACATATAGATTTTCCTCTCTGTGTGGATGTGTGCGTATATGTGCATGGAAGAGGAAGAGAGAAGTGGTGAAGAACAAAGTGCAAGGGAGAATGAATGAACTGCAAGGACGCATGGCAGCATGATATCATTGATGGAGCAAAAGGCAAAGCTATGTTCAGAGGAGTGACCAAACCTCGTGACCTCACATCTTCACCAAGTCAAGATGAAGAAGCCCTACTGGAACGATGACTTTCTTGCACAATTGAGAGATTTTTTTTTTTTCTAAAACCTTGAAAGCCAAGGTAATAACAGAAAGTCAAGAAAAGAATCTATAAAATCTTTTTGTTAATCCAGATGCAAAGAAAGATCATGCAAATGAGATGAAGTATACAGTAATCAACACTTAGCTTGAATAGTCTACTTGACTTCTACACTGGGGGTAAATCTGTCAGAGAAGTGATACATAAGATAAATCTCAGATGGTCTCGATGCCTGACCTATCTCCAAAAGCAGGAAGTGTCAAGGAAAACCTAAAGGGACTCAGGAGACTCAAATTTTGTTGAAAACCTGCTTTTAAAAGAAAATGAGATTTCTTGCCTGGATTTCTAGAGATTTCCTCTAAATAGATTATTTCTTTCAGAGGTCTCCCTTCATAGAGAAGATATAATATGATTTTGACATTCTTACTTGAAACACCTATCTTTCAATGTGCAATAATTTTCCGAATTGTGGCTGAGTTTGATAACACTAAAATTTGATAATACTAAGACCTAGAAAGCTAAAATTAAGGGAACCCTAGAATTTAGCTTTGTTTTAATCCAAAGTATAGTTAGAATATATCCCGAGTTCCAGAGTATGACCAAAATCTCTTTCACATCTTAAGATTTCTTCTGACTAGTGTTTATACATCTACTGTCTCTAACTTAAATAAGCTGAATTTTGCTCACTCATTTTTACCATTTACACACACACACATATACACACACACACACACACACACACGAACAAAATATATTTCATTTACTCAATAAATCTAACAAATAATCTATAGTGATATAAATCATGACCTGACACCTAACCATCCACACTGGCAAGGTCTTTAATAGTTTGCCATTTGGTGTGCTCACAATCTCCAAATCAGTTGCAGATATAGATCTATCAGGACAGAGTACAGGCAAATTGCAGGAACTTAATTTCCATATGCACACAAACATTTTCCCATGCAGTCCTCCCTTAGTACCTCAAACTTCCTGCTATTTTCCGAGTGGCTAAATCAGTGCACTCACATTTTTCTGTCATAAAAGTAGTAAATGAATGCCTGAAAATATTGATCTTTCTGCTTAATTTCAGCCTTTTTGGTAACTCTTGCTTCATTTGTTCTATCATCATATGAGTTCTCCAGGTTAAATTATGTGTTTATAATCATAAAACAACCAGGCTTCTGCAGAAGGTCATTCAGTGGGTAAGTTATTGTTCTCCATCAGTTTGAATGTTTTATGGAGATGACTGAATACAGGTATTAAGGGATGAAGTGGCTAAACATGTATACAACTGACTAATTCACTTAAAAATTAGGAAAGAATATTATGAATGTAAAAAAAAAAAAGAGGAGTCTCCATCTCTCAGGGCTTGTAGTAATTGTGTGAAATATATGTACTTTACGCAATTACTTCAATTTTATAAACTTTTTATGACTTACGGGTACATTTATCAGCATGTAATTGAGTACAAGAACCTCAAAGCTTTCATTGCAATCATTAATCCAGCGTCATTGTTCTCTTAGGTTGGTGTGTGACACAACAGGCTGAAAGAACAATATCGCTGAATATAATTGGCATATGTCAGCAAAATAGAATTAGTAACAAGTCTTTTTTGAAATGTTCTTTTGTTAATTTAAAAAAGTTGAAGGTTTCTTCTTGGATTAAATTATAGCTTGAATTTCTTCCTGGTTTGATTTTGGTAGCACTTAAAATGAATTAATTTAATTTTGATTCAGGAAGAATATACTAATTCCCTGCTCTGTGAAACCACTATAAGAGTCTCCCCTTTCGGATTTCTGAGTTCAAGGCCAGCCTGGTCTACATAGTGAGTTCCAGGACAGCCAGGGATTGGTTTAAACAGCTACTACAAATCCAAACTCTCCCACAGCTGGTCCCCACAAGCACAGGACTGAAGTGAATGCCAGAAGGATTTACTGCTGTACCCTCTCCATGTTCAGCCACATGGATGTTATGGTTAACTTTGGTAATTTGGAGAAATTGTGCTATAACCATCTTTCACCTAACAGTATAGGGCAAATGGTACTTAATTTCCAATATTAGACAAGTCTGGGAGAAAATCTAATTATGGAATTTTATTTTCGTATATTTTCTATGTATTTTTTGTCTTGAAAATAATTTTTCAAATATTCTTTTCTTTGAAAATTTCATGTGTTACATTTTCTTCATAGTCACACCCTCACCCAACTCCCCACAGGTCTGCCTCCTTTTCATACACACTTAACTTTGTGTTCTCATTTGTTTTAAATTCAAATTAAACTTTATGTTTTTATGCACTTTTGGAGTGTCTGTTGCCTCAGAAGTTTTTGTGTATGTATTCGTATACATATCTGTCCATGCATGTGTGATTGTCTTAATTAAGGTCTCTACTGCTGTGAGAAAACACCATGACCAAAACCAACTTGTGGAGAAAAGAGGTCATGTCAGTCCGCAGTTCTCTAGAGGGGCCTATTACTGAGGAAACTGAAGACAGAAACTCAAAAGAGGACGGGATCCTGGAGGCAATAGCTGATGCCATGTCCATAGGGAAGTTCTGCTTTCCGGGTTGATCCCCACGGTTTGCTCAGCCTCCATTGTATGGCACAGAAGACCCTCAGCCCAGCGATGGCATTTTCCCCAGTGAGCTGGGCCCCTCCTCATGGATCATCAGTCAAAAATCTTACTACGGGCTTGCCTAAAGACTAGTTTCTAGAACCATTTTCCTAAATGAGGATCCCTCTTAAAAAATAATGTTTTTTCAAAGTGACATAAAACTTCACAGCATAATGAACATGCACATGGAGAACAGAGGATAACTTGTGGTAGCTGTCTCCTTCCTTTGAAACAGGGTCTCTTGCTGATCTGGATCTTACCAATCAAATTAGACTGGCTAAGCAGTGAGTTCCTGGTATCTACCCGATATGTATTATAATTTCTTGTATATTTGCTGGGGTTTAGGAAATCCTATTCAGGTCCTCTTGGCTGGAACAGAAGCCCTCTACCAACCAATTATTCCCTTATCCTTTCATCTCTGCATCCCTTCATTTTTCTCATCTCTGCATCCCCTCATCCTCTTATCCCTTCCTGCTTTTATTCCCCCTCATCTCATCCCTTTATCCCTCATCCCTTCATCCCTTCATCTCTTCATCTCATTGCTTCATCCTGTCATTTCCTGATCTTATCATTCAATTATCCCTGGATTATTATTCTGATGGGAAATTTAAAATGTTTGCAACTTTGTTCTTTTGATGGGAAGAATGTAGAAATATTTCTTCAGGAAATATGCGGAAGCTGTGACTTTTCAGTTGTAGCAATGTGTGAGCTATGAGCATCGAGGCCTCCTGAACCTCAGTCTTAGCTACATGAAGATGAATCTGGAGGAGTAAGACAGGTTAAAAGCATTTCTAGACATTCACAAGGCCAAGCCATGGTGGACACAGATAGAGTGCTACATTTCACACCCAAGACATGATCACACCCTCATTTCTAAAGTATTTTTCTTGTTTTTTCTTTATGCTCAGGCTCTCCCTCTGCATATGCAACTCCTGGATTTAGTTCCTGTCTTTTAAAGAGATTATTACTCGTATTTCTTGTTCCGACGTTCCCACTTTCCTCTGCTTGCCTCGTTTCCTGATTTCCTGGAGGGTATTCTTCTATTTACTTTCCTGTCAAGTAACCACAAGCCTTCGAGCATTAGCATTCTTTGTCTTTTTTAGTCATTATCACCCCTTTTCTATATATATAGAGAAAGAGAGATCATCTTAATCACAAAACATCTCTGCATATAAAGCAGGTCTCAGGGATGGAAAATATAAGGTAGGAAATGTATACCCTCAAAATTAATTTCAAGTTTCTGGACAGTTATAGAGGAACCTATAAAGTTCATAGAGTGGAATACAACTGGCTGATTTTGGAGAAAAATCTGGGAACACATGAACACAATAACAGTTATTCAAAAAAGCATTAAAACAAAGGCTAACAATGTAGAAATTGAGTCAAACGGAGATACCCCATAAAGATACCAGACAGCAAGGAAGTCTACTTATCCTTAAGACAAAGGGGGTTTTTAGAAAAGTTTACCAAGCAAACATCCATCCTCAAGGAATGCAAGTTTCCAAGAGACATTCCCCGGGACAGAGGATCTCCCCCACCCCTCCTGAGAGTCACAAGTATCTTATCCTAACCGGGAGGAAAAATCAATAGAAACTTAAGAACAACGAACAAGATAAAGTGTAACTACCCATGTTGTAAATTGTAAATTTGTAAGTTGTAAAACTCTGTTCTGAAATGGTATAAAAGCTTAGAGCCTTGTTTCCTCTTGGTCTCTCTCTGGTCACCGTTACAGAGATGACCCTGGTATACCAGCTTCAATTAATAAACTAACCTCCTGCTTTTGCAGCGGTCTCTTTTTGGTTCTTCGAGAAAGGGGTTACCCACGCCGGTTATTACAACAACATATTCCATTTTTCCTACAGGACATTATGTCCAATACAGATGAATTCCAAATAAGCTTATCACAAATAGTAGGTGACCACAACAAGTGTAATGTCATAGAATTTGCTAAGGTGAAGAAGTGTGTCTAGGCCACAAGAAAATTTTATAAGTGCCAAATAATTTCCAAAGTAGATAAATAGAAAGGGCAACTATTTGCCATTTTATCACTCTCAGTTAAAAAATCTATTCTCTTCTTCAATATGTGATACAAATTCACTAAAGTAATAGTTTATATATGATCTTCAGTAGATAAACAGATGACAGATTAATGAAAGTGACCTAAACCACAAGATCAGAAACATGATAAAAGAACAGGGCAGGAATCTTGACTGACCTCAGTTTTCTTATGTTTGATTTGCAAGAAATATTCTAGGGAAGTGCAAATCGTGAAGGAGCTTACCACCGTGATACTGAAGTATTAGTTCTCTTAACAATAATAATTTTTGCTGTCGTTTCTGGATGTGTTTTCCAATTTTGTATTTTATTTGCCCCTTAAATATTCATTTTGTTTTAAACCAAATTCTGCCACAAAAATAAGTCTAAAAATGCTTGATGTAGAGGTATCAATTAGTTTCCTACTTGCTGTGAAGTACAAAAGGAAATTAGAGAAAAAGTTTAGGGATTGCATATATTGCAAACACAGAATATCAGATTGGGAAAGATAATGTGGCAAAGCTTGAGTTCTTATGGTGTCTGTATTCAGAAAGCTGAGACATAAATACTTGCATGAGTCCTCTTCCTCCTCCTTCCTCTTCTTCCTCCTTCTTCCTCCTTTTTTTTATGCTTTTTCGGTTCTTCTTTTCATTCAGTCGAGGACCCCGGACATTGAAATAATACTGCCTACATTAGAGTATGTTTTACCACACATATACAATTAACTCAATCTAGATAATGCCTCAAAGACATGCCAAGGGATTTGTTCCCATGGTGGCTTCTAAAATCCTATCAAGTTCACAATGAAGCTAACTATCACGTAGATATGCTCAGATGGGGGTTATACAGGGCAACTCTGGCTTGAATCCCCCAGATCTTGTTCAGACATTCTTTGCAAGAGAACTCACATCAAGATCTGCATTTAGAAAAATAGTATTGATAGACGTCTTAAGGATGGGGCTGGAAGAAAAACCTGTGAGGGATTTCTCAAGTAGTATACATGTGGACCTTATCTAAGCAATGATAATAGAAACTGAAATGAGGCTGTATGTGTAAGAAATACTAAGGGAGTTAGACTGTATGAAATTAAGTACTGTTGAGTTAACAAGATAAGAAAATAGTTTAGGACAGTCATTCACTTTCAAGTGAAGTTGATGGAGCTAGGAAATTCAGAGAGCTCTTGTGGAAAAAAGTGAGCTCAAGTTTACACATACAGAGTACTGTTGGCTGAGTGGAGATAGATGGTAGTGACTAGGATATAAAAATGAGACATTATAGAGGGCAAAATAAAAATATTTACATGCGAAAAAGGTGAATTCATTAGACACCAGAGCAAAGATTTTAGATTTTTCCAAAGAAGGATGGTTTTACAAGCAAACTAAGTTTAAATGCTTATAGGCATGTATTTTGCGTCGGGAGTTAATTCCATTCTTCTGCATCTAAAATGTATTAATTGTGTAATATCCTAGGATATCTTTAAAAATTAGCCGTTAAACTATGAGTCCCTACTATGTGGTTCACATAAGAAAACCTGGCTAAGAAAGTATCTAAACCCTGATTGCAGATGTGTGTTTCTCTAGAAGAGTTTAGAGTACTGAAGGGTGTAAAATATACCTGTCCCAAGACCTCACTGGCAACATTAAAACGGCAACATTTTGAGTCTTGAGTGTTCCCCAAGTGTCCATTTGTTTAAAGCTTTGTCTCTACCCTATGGCACTATTTGAAGATAGTAGAGCCGTTAGGCAATGGGGCTTTATGGGAGGTTTCAGACCACTAGGGTATGCCCTCAAAGGAGATATGAGGATTTGTTCCCATCTTCACTTTCTTTTTGATTACTGACTACCATGAAATATGTTACTTGTTTTTCCTACTATTTCATTATGATGTATTCCACTGCTACAGTGTCAATGACAAGAGGGCCAACCAATCATGGACTGAAACCATAGGAGAAAAACAGTCCTCTTTTAAGTTGATTATCTCTGGTAATCTGTCATAGTAGCAGAAAGCTAACTAACGGGCAGCAAACTGAGTTAGCTTCTAGTCTTCTAATTAGTCCACGTTGTCCTGTGTGTCTCATTATCTCGTCCAATCTCTTATTACTGTTCGTTTCCCTCACTGACATCTTTCTTTCTTCAGTTGCCAGCCTTTGTAATAGTATCAAAGTAATTCTGGGATGTTGTCCTCACCTTAGCAACTCCAATGGTAAAAATGCTTCCTTTTCATCAGTTCTAATGAAAGTTCTTGGTATCATTCATGTTGGCTTGGTTTAGGTCATGCGCCTTTCTGTAACAACAGCTGAGGCCATGGAAATGGACCTCAGGCCTGGGACTTGAGTTGCTTAGGGAGTGGCATTAGTTATAGCAGAATAATATGGATTGAAAGTAGATGAAGATGACTACTTATCTATATGTGGCAGTAATGACAGGAGAGAGGGCAAAATGGTAGGTGTAGACTAGAAGCATAAGAAAACATTGATTGGCCCTTCCTCCAAGTATAGAGGAAGCCTGCTTGATGAACCAAGAGGGTTTCACTGAGGTCACACAGCAGTATTTAAAAGCATGAACATTCTCCATGAAAATGGCAAGAAGGCACTGTCACTTGTCTTCTTGCACTAAACATGATAGAGTTTAAATACTTCCAATGTGATAAAGTTAACTTTAGCTACCAAAAGAGCTTCCATGTGGCCTTTACCCCTTTATCTTTGGCTGCAAAACCTTGGAAAGATGAATCACAAATGAAATAGTACATATAATTTTAATAGCAGGGAACTGAGAAATGCATTGCCTTTGAAACAGCAAAGGAAAATAACTTTCATACTTCTGAAATCACATTGTGAGCCAAGAGCATAGATTTTTGAGCAAAAAATGTGGTAATCAACTCATAGAAAAAAAAATTTTATTTACAAACACATTTCAAAATCTGAGTAGAAAGTAAAGGAAATTAATGGATTGCTAAAAACTTGAAGAGATCAATTTCTATAAGTGTAAAAACATAGTTCAGACAAGTTTAAACAAAGCAAAGCAAAACGAAATTAAATAAATGGAAAAAAGATAGAGGTTATCCCTTTTATGAATATGACTTGAATCTTGATAGAAACAACAATAGAGGATCATTTTACTCTACTAAAAATTTCAAGTCAAAAGTAACATCAGGATTATTTTATTCCTATTTGATCAAAGGCTCATGGTAAATTTACTTGATGAAATCTTTTAAAATTTAAATTTACTAAGTGAAGTGAAAATAAATGGTTAAATACTAAATAGCAATTGGAATGACACTATTTGTCTTTTTTGCCAACTCGACACAGCCTAGAATCGCCTGGGACGAGAGCCTCATCTGAAGTACTGGCCGTGACTATGTCTGTGGGCACTTCTTGATTGCTAATTTATGGAGCAGGGGTGCTAGCTCATATTGGGGTAGTAACATCTTGATGCAGGGAGACCTGGGCTTCTGGAAAAAGCTCACTGAGCAGGAAGCCAGTAAACAGCACTGAGTGTTTTATAACAGCATCAGAAAAGCAAACTACAATAGGCATTGGTACTTGGAGTGGAGCATTGCTGTGATCAATGTCATCAGGCTTGTTTGGGGGAAGACTGTGGAAGCACTTGAAAGTCAGAGCTGAGAAAGCCATTGGGACTCAAAGCATAACAGGACATTCTGTGGGAGCTTGGAGAATAAAGATGCTGAGAGATGATGACAACGAAGGCCTGGCTTGGGAGGCTTCCAAGGGAGGCAGAGGCTGAGATGCCAACAACGAAGGCCTGGCTTCGAGGTTTCCAAGGGAGGCAAAGGCTGCCAGGACGTTTGTGTGAAATTTTGAATTCATAATATTAATAGTTCTAATCTAATATATTAAGAAGAGAGAACATAGAATGAACTTTTACATTTTGAATTAATTAGTTCCAGAATTAAGAATCTGTAGTTACTGATCACCTGGGGCTGAAGACTCTGGCTGTGCTTAGCAAGAAACTACCCCACTGAAGCAAAACTTCCTGTGCTTTAAAGGTGTGATGGTTAATCTTAGTTGACAACTTGTCTACATCTAGAACCAACAAAAGCCTAAGGTGCGAGGTAGTCAGACCCTGGGGAGAATTTTTAAATCAAATTATAGGAAGGAAAAAGGCTCATGCTAAATTTGGGTTACCCCTTTGGGGTGACAGCACTGCACCCTCCTGCTTTATACCTCACTTACAACTTAATGTTTGCCTGTTCTGTTGCTGCTATTATTAAATCCAACTTATTTATTTATTTTTTTTGAGAAACCCAACCTAGACTGAACATCAGCAGCTGTCCTGGAATCCTCCCAGGACTCCAGGTCCAGAATGAGATTGCTGAGACGACCAGGCTCCTGAAGTGAGCGACTACCAGGAATCTAAGTCTTTCTGTTGTGAGACAGAAGGTGTTGGACTACCTAGACAAATTCTTTAAGCTAAGTGTAGCAAATCTTCCCATTCACTAACCCAGCTGTGTCACTCCTGTGTGTGTGTGTGTGTGTGTGTGTGTGTGTGTGTGTGTGTGTGTGTGTGTACATTCTATAGTTTCAGTTTCTTTATAGAAGAAGCCTGACTAATACAACAGGGACAAAGAAGCTGTTCATCTGGGGCTGAAAAAAAAAATCATCTTTAATTAGTAAGAAATCAGCAGTATTGAAACAAATGAAATTATGCCTCATTGGGACAATGAGGTCATTACGCAGAAGCCGTGGTCATTTGTGTTGCTCATGACACATTTGGAGCTATGGACTTGTTTTTGGAGCTAGATCATAACTGAGTTTCAAATGCTGAATATTGAGTTATAGGAATTGCTGAATTTTGGATTTTTTTTTAATCTTACACTTCCTATACCCTGTTTTAGTCCTTTTGGAATAAGAACTATGGAACTTGCTTTCTTTATTTCAGAAGAGCTCACAAGAAAAACACTTTGGCCTTAGACATCTTGTTGTTTGATCATTCCATACATTCAAATAGTGTACTTTGATCAAGTCCATTCTCCATTTACTCACTTCCAGTTATTTTCTTAACTGCACAAGTCTTCCTTTCCAATGTCACGTTTTACTTTTTATGTTTCTACCTTTTATTTTTTTAATTTTATTCCCCAGAGTCCATTTAGAGATGCCAGTATATGCTACGTATTGGACCATCTACTGGAGCACATACTACCTCTTAGTAGCTACATACATAATGAAAAACTGATTATCTGCCCTCAGTAGCCATCAATTACTGACAGCTTCTCAACTAGTGGAGGGACTTTGTGACTACCTTGCCCTTCTATGCTTAAATGATGTCTTAGTTTTTATGAACTTGTTTTGTGTATGCTGTCATGCTGCTGTTACTTCATATGTGCAAATATACTGTTAAAAATGATTATTTTCTTGTAGTCATCTACTACTTCTGGCTCTGGTAATCTTTTTTATTGTTGTTTGTTTCCCTTTGAACAATGACTCCTGATTCTTGGAGAACACGGTGTGGTATAGATTTCCATTTATGTCTGAACACTGCACAACCATCTATCTCTGCATATTGACCATTTATCAGTGTCTATGTTAATCTTCATCTGCTGCATGAAGAAACTTCCGTGATACAGTAATTACTCATTAAAGCTTGACCTAATACTATGTATACTTGACACACTAAGAGTAGGAGGATTTATCTAAGGCCTATGATGTATCTTGTGAAAGGATTTGACTACAAACTCTTGATCATTCCTGCGTCAACTCTAGTTCTCACATTGCTGTCATGCACCATCACAACTGACTTATTTCCTTTCAAAGAAAGAAAGAACAAGTCCATACAACGTTCTGTCCCTGGTACCCACTGGTTTCATCTTCTGTTGTAGCCTTAAATCTAATCAGATGGTGGTTTGTTCTTCCTGTAACATTTAGAATACTATTGCATCAGTTGTCATACATAGCCTGCGTATTCATTGTTGAAACATGCAGGGTTCATGGTTGACCAAAAGTGATGCTTTTCTCCTTCCAGCCCTATGAAGGCTAGCAAGAATCTCAGGTAATGTCTCCATGTTCTATGGTTGAAGTGAGTGGTGTTTTCAGCAGAATGGTCTCATGGTCACCTTCTGGAGCATAACCCAAAGCACTGCTAATAGTCTGTAATGCTTGCACTGGGATTTTTGGTTGATGACCCCTGGTATCTAAAGAGGATATTGCCCTCCATTATTTGGAAATGTTCAAGCTGATTTTATATAGTGAATATTTTGGAATTTTCTACAGTACAAAGTCTCCAGAAGAGTTTCCTCCTCTGTGTTTTCCTAAACCCCTTGTATTACATAATCCTTTTTGTTTCATTGTTCTCCAAGACCCCTTTATTATACTGGATCCTATCTACCTTCCTTAGAAGCCATTCCCACCACTTCTCCATAGTTTTTGGGTTTTGTTTTGTTTGTTTGTTTGGTTAGTTGGTTGGTTGGTTTTTCTAGACAGGGTTTCTCTGTATAGCTCTGGCTGTCTTGGAACTCACTCTGTAGATCAAGCTGGCCTGGAACTCAGAAATCCACCTGCTTATGCCTCCCAAGTGCTGGGACTAAAGGCATGAGCCACTATTGCCTGGCTTCTCCATAGTTTTTTGACCTTTATGTATAGCCCAATTTAAAAACATATCTAAAGATTCAAAGCTAGCATCAACATACGAGAGATAACGTGATATTTAGCTTTATGTTTCTGGGTTACCTCTCTTAGAATGATTATTGGCAACTCCATCCATGTAGCTGGAAATTGCATACTTTTATTGTTATTTATACATGAATAATATTTCTGGGTATAAATATATCACATTTATTATTCATTCATCTGTCATTGGAAAATATCTAGGCTATTCTAATTGTATTGCTGATGTGAATGAAGCAACAATAAACAGGAAAAGGAAGTATCATTGTGTTTATATATAGATTCCATTGGGTATATACCCAAGAGTAGTATATCTACATCATATGGATCTCTGTTTATAGCTCTTTCAGAAATCACTTCATTGATTTTCATTTGTACACTTGCACTTTCATTAACAGTAAATAAATGATTTTCTTTTCCCATCTACTCTAGAAAAATTTTAACATTTGATTCTTAAGTTTTAAAATAAGTTTAATAATTATTTTAGAATTTTGTACAATGTGATCATATTCATCTCTGTGTCTTTCCAGAGCTACCTTCTCTTCCGAACCAATCAAATTTTTCCTTTTTTCTTTTAAAATACATCAAATAAAATTTATATTCTTAGATGTGCAGTATTCCAAACCCTTGAGGAAAACAGATATCTCCTCTCCACAAAGTTATTGGCTGCCCATAGTTCCTCAAATGGGAAGAGCATTGTGTCTGCCTCCTGTTTCCATGTTGTGATTTTGTTTGACTTCAGCTTGTGCAGGTCTTTATTATTCTGTAGCCATTGTAACTAGGGTAAGATTATACTTTAAAGTAGTTTTAATTTGCATTTTCCTGATGGCTAAGGATTTTGAACATTAAAAATATTTTTCAGCCATTTGTATTTCTTTTGATAACTTCTTGTGTCTGTGTGTGTGTGTGTGTGTGTGTGTGTGTGTGTGTGTGTGTTGGTGGGGGGGTGAAACCAGGAATGAAGCACTGAAGGCCAGCAGAATGAATGGAAATATACAACCTCAGGAGGTGGAAGGTAGGGGGACCCTCTGGAATGTACTAGAATAGTACATAGGTAGGTGAGAGAATCTGGTAGGTGAGAGAATCTCAAGACTGAAAAATATGGACCTTAAAAAAAGCCCAACAGTGGGGAGAGGGAACTTGTAGAGTTCACCTTCAGTAGAAAGACGGGGCATCAAGTGGAGGGATGGGCTTGCCATCCCACAGTTAAAAACTCTAATAATTGTTCCTGTCTAAAAGAACTGCAGGGACAAAGATGGAGAAGAGACTGATGGAAAGGAGGTCCGGTGATTGGCCCAAATTGAGACCCAACTCAAGGGGAGGCTCCAAGGCCTGATACTATTACTTATGCTATGATGCATGGCTGCCCTCCAAGAAGCCCAACAATCAGGTGACTGAGACAGAAGCAGATACTTACACCAACCAGTGTTCTGAAGTCTGGGACTCCTGTGGTTGAACTAGGAAAAGGCTAGAAGAAGTTGAGGAGGAGGAGGATAACCCCATAGGAAGACCAGCAGTCTCAACAAACCTGGACTCCCAGGATCTCTCAGACACTGAACCACCAGCCAGACAGCATACACTAGCTGGTCTGAGGACCCTGGCACATATATAGCTAAGGACAGCTTGGTCTGGGCTCAATGGGAGAAGATGCACCTAACCCTTGAGAGACTTGAGGCTCCAGGAAATGGGGAGGTCTGGTGGGAGGTGGGAGGTGATGGGGAAGGAGGAATGGGATGAGTAACTATCAGAGGGTAGAACAGGAGGTGGATAATGACTGAACTATAAAAAAAGATTAAAGATTAGAAAATAGAGATATAAGTGCTTTTGAGAACTCTATTTAGTAACATACCATGAATTTTACGTGGGTTGTTTGTTTTCTTGAGATTTAGGTTTGTTTGTTTGTTTTGAGGCTCTTTAGATATTCTGCATACTAACCCACAATCTGATATTTATCTGGTAAAGATTTTTTTTCTCTTACTGTAGCTTGGCAATTTATTCCAACAATAGTGTCCACTGATGTATAGATTTATTTTTATAAGTTCCCATTTGTTATTTGTTGGTCTTATTATCTGTGCTAGCACAATCCTATTCAGAAAGTACTTTCCTATGTTTATAAGTTGTATTGTGTCCTCTATTTTCTCCTCTATGATACTAAGGCTATCATAGACTTTGACACTTGTAAAGATCTTGGCAACTTTTTCCCTCTGTGTAAAATTATGATAATAACATTAGATCTTGAGATCAAACTAATAAGGAAAAATTTTGATAATAACATTAGATCTTGAGATCAAACTAATAAGGAAAAATTACAATTTTACAGAGGTATATTTTGTGTCATATTGAAAAGACAGAGTGTCTTAGTTTTATTGTCAGCCAGCTGACAATTTTTAACATAACCTAGAGTCATCTTTGAAGAGGACATGCCAATTGAATTGTCTATATCATATTGGCCTGTGGGCATGTAGAGCATTGTCTTGGTTGCTAATTGATGGAAGAGGTCCTACCCAGGTTAATAGAGCTATAGAGAGTTGGGTCTTGGCTGTGTAGAATAACTAACTGAACATAAACTAGTGAGAGAGCCAGTAAGCAATACTTCCTCATGATTTCTCTTCCAGGTTCTTGTCTTCAAGCTCCTTGAATCCCTACCCTGACTACTGTCAATGATGTGTTGTAATTTACAAGTTTTTGGTCAATGTTTTCTTACAACATAAAAGCAAATTAAACTAGTGAATTCTAATTTGCATAGTAATATATATTATAATTAATTTAATAGGTTTTTGTTTTGTTTTGTTTTTGATTTTGTTTTTGAGACAAGGTTTCTCTGTGTAGCCCTGGCTGTCCTGGAACTCACTCTGTAGACCTGGCTAGCCTTGAACTCGGAAATCCGCCTACCTCTACCTTCCAAGTGCTGGGATTAAAGACTGACTGGCAATTTAATAGTTTTTTTTTTTAATTAACTTTTTCTCACATAATATATCATAATCATAGTTCCCCCAAACTCTACCTCTCCCAGTTCCTTCCCACCTCCCCTCCCATCTACATTTGCCCCTTTCTGTCTTTCATTAAAAACAAACAGGTTTCTTAGGTATATAATAAAATATAATCAACATAATTAAATTAATTAGATAAGTAAAACATTAACACATCAGAGCCAGACAAGACAAACACAGAAGAGACCATGAGAAGGCACAGGAATTAGAGATCCACTTGTTTATACATTCAGGAATCCCATTAAAACATTAAACTGGAAGCTACAATGTAAACAAGAGGATGTTCTACAGCCCCGTGAAGGCCTGGTACATACTGCTTCAATATCTATGAGTTAATATGAGCTTTGATCAATGTTGATTTAAAGGGTCTTGTTTTCTTGGTGTCTTCCACCCCCTCTGGCTCTCACTCTCTTTCTGCCTTCTCTTCTGGGTAGTTTCCTAAGTCTGAGAGGAGAGATTTTATTTTATTTAGGGTTAAGTGTTCCAAGGTGTCATTCTCTGCCTAATGTGTGGCTGTAGGTCTCTCTGTTTGCTCCCAGTTGCTGCAGGAGGAAGCTTCTCTGTTGTGGATGAGCAAGGCTTAGTCTATGAGTATAACAGTATGTCACTAGGATTCATTTTATTTATTTTATTTTATACACCTTTTTGTTTAGACCAGTAGTGTTTTCTTTTCTCCTAGGTCTCGTCTATCTAGTCTCTAATTCTCGGTCACCCAATCTCAGGTTTAGGTTCCATCTGGTAGAGTAGGCTTTTATTCAAGTACGTTATCAATTTGTTACTCCCACAAATTTTGGGCTTGCAGTGCATTAATATATTTTGCAAACAAGACATTGCTGTAGAACAAAGAGTTTGGGGCTAGCTTATTGTTCCTGTTTTTATCTAGAAAAACAAGCACAGTTGAGTAAATTTAAGTTGCTTAAAAGAAATAAAAAGCAACTCACAAAAGAATTTGGAAGGGTCTATATATACTGAGGTATGTACTCATGCCATATTATTAAATAGACTAATCTGAAATTCCATATTTGAAAACAGTCTTCCTGCCCTATAAATATATGTAATTGACTTAAACTGCAAAGTTCTGGTCATCCTTTTAATTCTTTTTGAGTTACTCAACAATAGAACCAGTGCTAAAAAATACACATGAAGGGACCCATAGCTCCAGCTGTATATGTAGCACAGGATGGCCTTGTTGGGCATCAATGGGAGACGAGTGATCCTGTGAAGGCTAGATGCCCCAGTGTAGGGGAATGTGAAGGTGGGGAGGAGGGAGTGGGTGGGTTGGTAGGGGCATACCCTCATAGAAGCAGGAGGACTCAGGATGGAAAAGGGAGTTTCTGGGGGGGAAATCAGGAAAGGGGATAACATTTGAAATATAAATAAGTAAAATATCCAATAAAAAAGAAGAAGAAGAAAAAAGAGTGCTGGAAAAATATTCTAGGAAAAAATGCTCTGATGTTGAGAGACTCATGTTTGCTGATGTAGTGAATATATAAACAACCCCTTTCTGTCCTTTAGCCTTTACTGAGGAGTATTTTCAACTCTTCTCAATCCTTTAGCCATGGCTATGGGTCCCTTCAGCTTTGTTTCCAGTAAAAGACAATACGATTTTGGTTCCAACAGCCCATTACATTTTATTTTAAAAGAAGGTGGATGAACATCTTACTTTTTGATGGGTTAAGAATTCCATACAGGCATATAATGGATTGTGATCAAATCCATCATATTTTTTCCTTCTAATTCCTTCCCTATCTCCTTCAACTTTTCCTTACCAACAATTTTTATTGGCTTTGTTTTTCAATGTTCTATGTCCTCATAATGTTTATAGAAAACTACAAAGCCAAAGCCACAAAAAAAAATATGTATATTTAGTTGTGGGGTAGTTGTCCTAGGGGGAAATGATAACTCTTGGCTACCATTGTTCTTTCCAGCAGCTGTCTCCATTGTAAGCAGAGCAGGTCTTATATTTTTGCAAGTCACAGTTACCTTATACATATGTATGTGAGGATGTGTGTGTGTATGTGTGTATATATATATATATATATGTGTGTGCGTATATATATATATACACACTCATGTGTGTATATGTGTCAAATATATGTGATATATAAGATATGTATATTAGTTAAATGTAAGTATATGCAAATGAAAATATAATTTCATGCTATTTACCTATGCTATACATGTAGCCTATCTCCAAGAATGGTCTGTGTATGTTCAAAGAAAATTGACTCTCTTTGGTTCCTTACCCAAATAATACTAACCCCAATTAAGGCCCCATGCTTGAGTGTCTCTGTTATGTGCTATCCTGGGTCCTCGTAGCAATCTTGTTGCTATTATTCAAGGCCTGGTATTTATTATCTCTTTTTTAAAAGAAGTGTTGTAGTCAATCTCCCAATGTAGCTTCTTCAGTTTTTCTATTTCCTTTGTTTCTCTCAAGGTATTATTCCAATTGGTAGTTTTCTTGCTTATTCTTTGTGTGTTTGATAAATGTCTTTCTATTCTCCTAGGATTCAAGGTCTGTGCAAGCCAAAAGCTAATCATGACTGTTCTACCTGAAATATCTAAAATTAGAGCCTCATTTATGGCAGCTATAGAATGAGTTACCTGTGAAAATATCTCAACAAGGTTAATAAAGATGAAGAGTTTGACAAGCACACAAAAACCTGCCTCACAGTCTAATCAGAATGAATGTGTAATGTATACATATATTTATATGTGTATATATTGTATACATATGTACACATATGTATTATATGGACATGTATGTATTATATATGGGTATTTAAATATGTATAAAGACCTAAATATACATGTGTGTGTGTGTGTGTGTGTGTGTGTGTGTGTGTATGGTCATATATACTCATACCTTTTGGCATATGTGCACATACTTATAATTTATACATTTAAAAATGCATAACATAGGCCGGGCGGTCGTGGCGCACGCTTTTAATCCCAGCACTTGGGAGGCAGAGGCAGGTGGATTTCTGAATTCGAGGCCAGCCTGGTCTACAGAGTGAGTTCCAGGACAGCCAGGGCTATACAGAGAAACCCTGTCTCGAAAAACCAAAAAAAAATGCATAACATGTGGATTTCTGAGTTTGAGGTCAGCCTGGGCTACAGAGTGAGTTCCAGGACAGCCATGGCTACTCAGAGAAACCCTGTCTCAAAAAAATACATAACATGAATATATGTGCATATACTTAATGCTATATAAAATTTTAATTATGTGCAAGAAGTACAGAGAAAAATATAAAAAACTAAAAAACTCAGTTGTTAAAAGCTTTAACACTTTCAGTTAATGGTTACTTTTGTTCAAAAGTATGAACCTTGACTTTTTGTTTTAAAGCAAATTCCAGATATTGTATTTTTTCTATAGTTTAATGATTATTTTTAATATTAAAATTCAACTTATTTGCTTAAAATTAAGAGAAATATCTTTAATTTAAAGAGCTAATACTTAAAAGAATGTCAGTATTTTTCATTATGTAAAACTTTTGCTCTTAAACATTCCTTCACAGCCTTTTAGTTTTGAAATATATGTTTACATTTTATTTTTCCCTTAAAATAAATTCAAAGCATTTTCTTTTTAACTTAGATGATGAAGTTTTTGAAGGTGAGCTCAAGTTGTATTGGGGATAAAATAGGCAAAGATCATTGATGCATTATCTTTCATTTTTATTTTATTTCTTGAAATCCTATTTTGTTAATATGCCATTTGATGATGAACTTCCTTCAATGAGTAAATGATCTTGAAACTCTTATAATGAATAGTCATAATTTATAGGTAGTCACTTTGTGTTTGTTAATTTCATTTAACCCTGGTTTGTCTAGGGATAGCAATTTCCTAGTAATTCAGGATTAAACACACACACACACACACACACACACACACCAATCTTGATTTAGTCACAAAACAGTGGTATTGCTTTCTTTGCTCATAATTTGCCAGAACTGTATTTTCTCTTCTTTCTATATCCTTAGGTTGATAAAATTTCTTGAGGTACTTTGAGACAATGTCAAATAATTGCTTGCATCATGACTTATTAAAAAGGGCAAAAAACAAATGGATTTTTCACAAGTTTGTAATATTCTGGCAGAAAAGCACAATTTGTTGGCAAATGACAAAACCTTACTAAGTTTCTGTAATTGTGGTATCTTTACCTGTGCCAAATTCCTGGTTGTTATTAAATTATATGCTCGGTTTTCCTGTCAGGATGCTATGCTGAAAAGTGAGAATGTTCAATTAGTGGTTCACTTCTGTGATAAAGAAGATCATACAAAATAACCCTTTCCAGCTACATCCTCTGAATGGATCACCAAGGTGACCATCTTCTTCTGTTACAAGTGTTACACTCCCTCAAGTAACAATGCCACATATTCATCAGCCAGTCTGAGACAGTAAATAAAAGAGAGTGAGAAAATCCCTGGAGACATGGAGACTTGACTCTAGTTTGAATGGTATATCATTCTGAGGATTCACACATTTATTGACCCCCCAAGAAAAAGAGGTCAACATGATAATTCAGTGTGTATTGATTTGGTTCAACTCAGAAATTGCTCATTTATTGCTTATATTTATGTAAATAAAGCACTAGCTTTTCATCTTCTAATTTCAACATGTTACTGAATTAACGTGATTAAAGATGGAGTTGAAACATTTCATCTTTAAGAGGGCTTCTGCTTCTATCATAAAGTGCAAAGGAACAATAATATAAAATTAATATATTTCTAATAATTTGAATATGCCTTTCAGCATCAGTTATTGTAAACCTACATCCTTTTTATTTTCCAAGCCAATTTCACTCAAAACACTTTGACATAATTTCTTTGTAGTCCTAGCTCGGTTTCCATGTCTATTAAAATATTCTCTGATAGTTATTTTTCTTAAAACAGCAGTAAAAAGATACTATGTAAAGTAGTAATTATAGTCATGCATTCAACAACTTAACTCTTTTTTCCTAGGTCATTGCTTTGCTGTCTAAGCTTGAAATCACTTTTTGGGAACAAATCATAGTAGACACACAACTATGACCCCAAAGATAAATATTCTTTTATTTTCCTTAGCTTGGGTGGGATGAATTAAACTTGTGAATGCAAAGACTTATGTTGTGATTGTGTAAAGTTATATAACAGAACAATTCTGGCCATTGAAGTGTAAGAAAACATATGTGTTATATTGATAATTGGTTTGTTAGTTTGGCTCTTAATATTGCCGGGTACAAAAATCATTTTTCCTAAGCATCGCGATAACAATGGGCCTCTGGTATCTGTTTCGCCTCATCGCTGATTCATTCAGTATAAAAATAAATTGAGCAGTGCATTCTGTCAGACATCATTTTATGGAAAATGCAGTGTGGTTGATATTGTGCTCTATTCCTTAAACTTATCAAGCTACACCGCCACAAGGAGCCATTTACCGTGGGAGCAAGCTATTCATTTGTAAGTACTCCCTTTGGATGCCAGGTAAGGGATATCCAGGACCTGACAGGTACATAGTGTTTAAGGACATCAGTCTTGGACAAAAAGTATGCATATAGAAGATGTGAAATCAGTGTATATTGAGCAGTGGGGAAGGAAATGATTTGTGCTACCTGCTGGTATAGAAAGGAATATTATGCACAATAAGAATGGCTCAGTTCTGTGAGCTCCATGGTTTGCTTCCCCTAGAACTGAAGAAGGGCAAAATGCAAGATACTTTTATCTTCCAGTGTGGCCTGGGCAATTACTTGATATTGATTTTCTAGAAATTTTGTCTTATATATCAGCATTTTGTTAGCAAACTTCACAATGCAATCATGGTGGTACAGAGAGGAGTATGGAGAGAGAAACCCTCTGTGAGCCAGTTCTTTGTGTAGGTAGCCTCTCTACATTCAGAAAGCTCTTGCAACTGTGCCTTTCCATCAGGGGAATTGCAGTCTTGGGGAATCCCTGTGCCTGATTATGGCTATCCTCCCAGTGGTGCACTTTTGACCTCTGTATTGATTCTGTTCTCTCATCAAAAGCGCTGATGTAATTCTGTGAGCTGGGATCATGCCATGATTTGCATTTAGGATCTGCAACTGTGCGCTGACCCCAAACCATCTCATCAGAATAAAAGTGGACCAAATGGCAGATGCGTTTCCCCATAATATTAAAGTCTATTGAGCCATTTGGTGGGTTTCTTTATTGTACATAGAAAATGCCATATACCATGCACTCTGGATTTTCATTTAGTTCCAATCAAAGACTGGAAAGGACTCTAAAATCTAATAGGGATCAAAGGGGATTTTATCGATTTCTACACCTGGGCAAATCAGTAGAAGTCCAATCTGTTAAAGCAACACAATATAATAAAACTGTCTGCATATATGCTCTGAAATTCTGTGACATTTATACTTTATTTTATTACTTTGTTTTTTTTTCTTTTTCAGTACTCTCTTACTAATATATAGAAACCATGGAGTCAAGATTGACTTTCTACATAGATATAGTAAATTGACATGCTATTTATTAATTCCTAGAAGAAAACAGCAAATGTTATCAGTGAATACAATGCAGTTTAAACATTGCCCATTAAATGAAATTTTGTTCTGTTTTGTTTTCATTTCTTTCTTTTCTGCTTTTTCTTCTTCCCTATTTCTTCTTCAGGTACTTGGAAAGTCTGAGAGAAAGTGGATTTGCAAATATAAGTACCAAATTAGAACTTCATTGAAAATCAGTGTTAGGCTTCAATGGTCAATTGTGTTTTCTGAATCCCCCTTTATGCTGCCACTCTTACTTATTAATTTGAGTACTAATATTTAATGGACATTTAGGAATTGAGTGAGAATCTAGTGATGAACACAGCAGAGGCAGTCCCATATGGAATTGAGATGCTATTTGGAGAGCCAGACAAACAACTGCAGATAAGTGTGGCTATAACCAGGAGAGACGTGTGTTCATTGTAGCTGTGTGTAGAAGTCATTCTGTGTGACGCTGAAATTGCTTGGGAGAAACACTGAAAGGTTCTGTGAAAGTGACGACAGCAAAGGTGACTAGGGAACTGAGAAGTGGGCAGCCTTGTCTACAAACAAAGGAAAGGGCTGAGATTTTTACAATATAGAAGTGGGGAGATGAGACTGTGTGGACAGGAAACCACAAAAGAGGAAGTAGGCTGTGTGGTGCCTGTGGGCCTTACACTCAGGAGAAGCTATTCCGGTGAGATCTTTCGTGGGGAAACTCAATAGAATTGCATATTGTGCCCAGACTAGTAGGAGTTAGACTGAGATGGCACAGGGGATCAGAGTCTAATAAATGTTCCAGGATGATCAGAAATGGTAAGAGACCTTTAGGATTGTTAAAGGTCACAATTTAAAGAATCAAACCAACAATCCACAAACCCATACTTTTAAAGGAGTTTTCAAGTAAGTACTGTGAAGATAAATAGGAAATATAAAACAAAACAGCAGAGGTTGTAGATAGATACAGGAATCATATTAATAAAATCTTTTTGAAAGATCTTGAATGTGCTCATTTCATCAAAGAAGAACTGGATCTCTTAATGAGGAAATAATTTTTGAAATGTTAATAAATATTGATATTTTAGACTGCATTGAATGCTTATAGGTTAATCTACTTTTACTTGGATTATCTCAATAGATTCTCAAAGCGATCACGTGAGAAAAAGACTAAGTGTATACACAGTGAGGACTGATCAAGTAATGACTGCTGTAGGTTAAATGGCAAAAATCTTAAAACCAGGTCTTCCCACTATGAAGTTTCTGTCCTTTCCTCTAACGTGGTGCAGAACACTATATTTGAACCTCTTAAAATTCTTGCTAATGGTTTTTCTTTAAATACTCATGTATTCCTATAGCAATTGCTTGTTGCTTTTCATAAAGTGATGCTTTGTTAAAGTTTCCAGGAATGTATGTGTGTTACATACACCAGAATTCACTTCTAAAAATCCTTGTGCTATGACTGCTAGAGAATTGAAAATGGCTTCAGATGAGTGATCACATATGTTTCCCATTGGTCTGCAAGAAACAAGATGTATGTTTTATTGGTAGCAGAAAGGATTTTTAAATTTCCGTGGTTTTGAGAAGACACACTAACAAGAAGAACTATTTTAGTACGTAGCCCTTTAAGATTAGTCGTTAAAGGGATGAACACAGCAAGCGAGGTGTGTTATCCCTGCTAACTAGAAAACAGTATGTGCGGCATGGTTCAAGAAAGGTTTTATCATCAGTGTTTCCTAGCTTGACATGAGCGACAGAACCCAGAGGAAAGGTCCCCTATATAAGGATATTGTAGTCTTTCCTTGCCTCTAAACCGTTACGTTACCATTTGATTTTATATATATATATATATACTTTTTCATCTGTAGGTAACAGTTTTGAGTACCAATAAAATATGGAACCTATGATTTCAGGCTCTAAGCCTCCTTAAATTCTGTTAATGTCACACATACCTAGCCTCCTTATTAAGTTCCAAGATTTTCTTCATTAAATCACAGAGCACCTCTGCATGAGCGTGGTGGAACCTACTGGAGCTGTCCAACGTGGTAGGAAGTGTTTGCGAGGAAAACCGACTATTACTGATTCCAAAGCACAGATTTCACTTCTGCTCCCCGTGAGCCCTCTAGGATGCTGTGGAACTTATCAAGCCATATATATATAAAGGAGACATATGTGCCCATTGAGGATAATATTGAAAAATTTTAAATTTGAATCCTACCTTAAATGTTGACAGCATGGACAGCATTAGCTGTGGGCCATGTGATATTTAAGTATTGTATCCATTAACTGTGGGCCATGTGATATTTAAGTATTGTATCCATTAACTGTGGGCCATGTGATATTTAAGTATTGTATCCAAAATTTTTTAGGCCAGAGAAGATTAACTTTTCTGAGTATGTGATTTTTTTTTCCCATCCAAGTCTTTCTAGCAGCTAACTTGTCTTATTTTTAATTTAGAAGTACCATTCATGTTGATTCCAATCTGTCCTGCTTTGAGTCATTTAAAGAATGGAGAATGAGATCTTTAAATTGCCTTGTACATCAGAAAACATGACCTTTGCTAATCATTCTTCTGCGAAGAGATGAAGGGCGTACTTACTGATACCAATTCTTTCCAGGGCTACAAAGATGGTTTCATTCTGTATAGTACTTCCTACCAGAATAGACTGCAAAATATTTTTTTAAGTGCAACAAACATTTCAAATTTTATACAACATAAAAATTTCCAATTTTAATTATTAAAAATCCATTATTATTACATTATGTAGTATATCATTAATAATGTCATTATTTTTGTTTTATATTTATTTTTATTTCACATACATATTTAAAAAATTAGTGTGTTTGTATGTGTGTTTCTGTGTTCTGTGAATGTATACTTTTGCTCTCAGAGACTAAAAGAGGGACTTAGATACCCTCAAGCGAAAGTCACAAGTGGATATGAGACACCCTACACAGGTGCTGAGAACAAAACTTAGGACTTCTAAAAGACCAGGAAACATCTTAACCACTGAGCCATTTTTTCCAACTCTCAATCTGACATTAAAATGCCGTGTTGCAGAATGTGTTATTCATAGGTTATGATAAAGAACTTTTTAAAAGGTTTTATTTATCTATTATATACCGTAGCTACCTTCAGACACCCCAGAAGATCTCATTATGGATGGTTGTGAGCCACCATGTGCCTGCTGGGATTTGAACACAGGACCTTTGGAAGATCAATCAGTGCTCTTAACCACTGTGCCATCTCTCCAGCCTGGTAAAAAACTTCATTTATCAGTGATGGTCTTCTGTTCTTTAAACCTGCACCCATATGAAGGAGTTACAAGTTGTAATTTTCTTTTAGGGCTAAACATACTGCACTCCATTCAAGTACAATGTAGAATAATATATCTGCTGAACTTCAGTAATGGTTGACTTTGGTTTTGATTAGTTAAATTCTTAGTACCGTTTAGATTTTATAAAGCGTATTTGAACAATCTCACGGGAGCGCCTGAATCATCTCTTTGGTTAAAGAAAGCAGAAAAATTATATGAAGACGTGCAAGCACTACGTCTCAGTGCTAGCTCTATGTCACCAGCTTGGGAAATGCTACTAGGAAATGAGGTCTACAGATAGTGAGAAACAGTGATAGGTTAATGGCTAAGCCACTCATTGTGGGATTCTTAAGTAGGGTTCTTCCCTCTTTCATTCTGAATCCTTAGGACCATTTGAAGCATCTGGTTATAACGTTAGGGATAGAGAGATGACTCAGCAATTAAGAGTGCTTGCTGCTCTCCCAAAAGACTGGGATTTGACTCCCAGCACCCACATGACACCTCACAATTGTATGGAACTATAGTTCCAAGAAATCTGATGCCATTCTGACCGCCACGTGCACTAGACACAATTGGTGCACACATACACTTGCAGGAAAAACACTCATACATATTAAAAACATTTATGGTTTTGAACCTAGTCAGTGGAACCGTGAATGCCTGTCTTTTACTTCTATAGGAAGAGTCATAGTCCACGCTCATCAGACAGATGAGAATGCAGCTCTATCTGTTTTAGCTCCTATGTTTTTCAAGTGAATGGATTTACTCACTAGAAAAAAATCTACTCAAATGAATATTACCAATGAGTCATTTTTCCAGGACGACTGATCTTGTCCGTGGAGTCTTTAGCCCCATCATCTGCTGTACTTTCAATATGTACAGAAACAGTGATTGCCTGCCAGTTAGTTTCTGCTACACCCATGTACAGAGACACAGAATGTTTCAACCCTTTGATGGTGACAGGTGATGCATCTTATTATTTGCTGATGGTGATTTGGAATATTGATGTTTTAGAAAAATAACTCCATTGAGCAGGCAATCTGCACAGCTCGCAAAGCGCACAAAGAGCATTGATGTAAATAAAGTGCCAACCGGGTGCTGCAGCTTTGTGCAGAATCATTTTCAAATTTTCCTTTTTGAATTAAATAGACCATGTCAGAACAACTCTGATTATTATCCAATCCATATGCTTCAACACCAACCTTTTCTGTAATATCAGGCGACTGCAGTGATCAATTGAGCCAATCATGACTGCTCTCTTGTACTTTATAGCACTTGCAGCCTCTTATGCAGATATGCAAACACCTGCTGCATTGCTTAGAGGGAAGGCCACCCCTCTCATTGCCTTTAGAAGAGTGTGCAGGCTGTGAATGTATATTTAATTCCTTATCATATAATTTAGGTATAAGCATGTCTATGCAATTTGAAGTCTATGTATGTATTTAGATATGACATTATCATCTAGCTAGACCTCTCTACACACCCGAATTGTGTTCCTAACCTATATAGTAAATTAAGTATGTTAGAGAGTATTTCTGAAAATTGTGGTATGAAAAACAAAATACTGTCTTTTGTTCTTTAACAACTACAGTATCTGCTGGCAGCAGTGACACTGATATGCAGGCATGTAGCCGCATGTCATTTATAAAGTGTGATAAAATGATAATCTCTCACCTATACTGATAAACAGTTTATCTAGATAAATAACTCTTAGAATGAATATTGTACATGCCTTTAGGGTTTTAGACATTTAATTAAAGTGGAAAAAAGTATTAACTGACAGCTTTTAGATTTAAATTATTTTTTCCTTGAAAAGAATATTCTTTAGTCTGAAAACCCATTTCTGACATTCGCTAGGAATAAATACGAAATGCTACTTTCCTTTCCCCCATGAAAATGAGGCTAAAAGTGCCTACTATAAAAATCAGAAGACAAAGTGGTTTCTTGTGTATGCCTTTCTGTTCCCTTGGGGGGCACCCTCCAGAGCCAGGGTATCAGAGCAGGAATTGGGGCGGTCCCTGCTCTGATAATTGCCAGTGACCGGAGGGAGCCCTCCTCCTCCCGCACTTTTGCCATCCTCCTCCCGGGGTGCAATAATTTGCAGTGAAGCCGAAGCAAAGGGCTTCCTTGATTTTGCCCGTGTGATTTTGATGTTGGACACAGGGAGGCAGGGTAAAGCAGTGGCAGAGAGCAGGCAAAGGAAAAAAATGCAGCTGCTGCCCAGGAGGCACATGCACACTCTCTCCCAGAAGAGAAGGCATGGGGCTTCACTCTCTCCCAGAAGAGAAGGCATGGGGCTTCACTCTCTCCCAGGAGAGAAGGCATGGGGCTTCACTCTCCCAGAAGAGAAGGCATGGAGCTTCCCGACTGCCTACTTACCAACAAGCATACACTGCAATATCAGGGACACATGAGATCGTAGCTCCTTATTTTGATTTTGTCTTCTTAAAGTTGTTTCAGGTTTTTTTGTTTTTGTTTTTGTTTTTTTTGAGCCAATTTTCCTCATCATCCTTTTCCTGTAATCAGCTTGGTCTCTTTAAATGCATAGATTACACACTACATACATATGCTGTGCATTCTATTATTGAATTCTTGTCTGTTTGATCAGAATCAAACTGTTCTTTAAAGGCAAAAAAGAGATTAAAAAAAAAAGTATTCCACATATTGTATTATAAAGCAGGGGTGGTTTCGTGTGCTGAAGAATTACCCAGGACAATTGTCCACGAGTTGATATATGTGACACAGTCACAAAGCATGCCATGGTCCTTGAAATGCAAGTGCTTCAGGGTTTCTTCTAGTCTTTTTCTGTATTTTTAAAAATCCAAAACACATTCAGTGTTCCTTTAACATCCTTGTAACTCTCTGCTTCATTGGTTTTATTGTGCTGAACTCCTGAGACAGGTAAAAATTCTAAAATCTTAGAAAAATAATAAGTAAGAAGTTAGATTTCGAAAGTCACTTTCAGTTCCTTGGAAATTTTATCTTCCTCTGTGACGGCAGTTTTAGATCTAGAAAATGGACTATTTTCTAATGAGATAATTGTGACGATGGGACCTAGCAGGTATGGTTTGTGAAGTAGTTCCATAGATTTGGGACAATAATGTTAGTCAAATGGGGAAATATGAACTTGTATGTTGGTGACAGAAATGGGGTCAGAGATTCATTATTTGTGTTTCTGTACATGCACATCTGTGTCTTCTTGCACTGTACCGAGAGGTTTGTGCAACAGTGATAATCAGAATAAAAATATAACTCTTGTAATTTCCAGTGAAACAGTCTTAGGCTGTCTGTTGTTAATAATCCAAGTTAATAAGCACATTGCTTGTTTGTCTTTTCCTTTAGGTACATGTTACCTATCAGTGTTAATGAATACTAGCTCAGAGAGGTGCATTTTAGCATTTCAAGATTGTTGTCATGGGGAAAAAACAGGAAGGGAGAATCTATATATTTTCCTCTTGAGCAATGGAAATCAGCTCATATGATTCCATACTCTTTCATCTGTCTCCCCTCCCCCCAACGTCTGATCACATTATTCACACAAAGAACCAATGAGCCATTTGCTATTACCTTAAAGTCCTATATTAATGGGACAGCTACAGTTTTTAATCATTTCAGTTAAGCCTTGAATATTCTGTCTTCTAACATCAGGCATCCGTTTAAAATGAAAATAAGTGTTTTATTATCTTTACTTGGAAAATAGAAAAAAAAATCCTTTTT
>NW_022196899.1:11069838-11086100 GCF_008632895.1 Mastomys coucha
TTGTAAAGTTGTCAAATATCCTGAAGACAGCATCTGATTTTATGGAGTTAATCTTATCTCTAAAAACATGTGTTGATAATATATGTCCAAGACAGGAACCTGAGAAGATAATGGCCTAAGCATTTTGATTTTCTTACACTTTTTTTTGGCTAGTAATAAAGACATACACAAATAATAATGTAAACCCATCTTCATCATTTAACAAAATTGAAACCATTTGCAGATGCATTGAATATGACCTTAAAAATGTATTTTGAGCAGTATCAGGAGAGACAATTCTCTGACAAAGCAGGGAGGACTTTTTCTGTTCAATCATTTTATTATTGAAAGCTTTTTATTTGATAAAATGGTTTAGAAAAACACTTCAATGAATTTAACTTTTTATTTGTTTACCTAATAGCCATTTTGTAACATAAATGCTACTTAGGTCAACCTTATCTTACAAATACAAAAAATAAGAAAACTACCCTGCCTTTTGAAATTGTTACATATAAGACAGTAGAGTATTAAGCCTTTCAAAAGTTGTCCATTCACTTTTACTAGGTTTTCTTTATAAATTTTTCTATTTGGTTAAAATATCAATTTGTTGCTGAATGTTAAGAGCATCAAATTCTGAACCATCATATTTAATGAGTCCAAAGAACAAATATTGATTTCAGAGAAACAGGAAGGATGTCTAACATCTAGTGTGGTTGTATTTCCCTCATAGAAACCTATAATCACAATAGGGAGTCCTGAGTAAACTTTAGTAAAATGAAAAAGGGATCCATGTAAAGCAATATCAAAATGACTAGTAAAGGAACGTTATACTCCAGTAGGTGTGCTGCATCCACAGTACTGAATATTGTATTTTAGAAACAGAATCAAGAACACCTAGTGAATTTTCTTTGACATTTTTTCCTTACCAAATGATGGGAAATCCTTTATCTAGGACTGCTTGCAGTGTGTAAAAGGAAATTACTGAACTGACATATGTTAGAATTTTGGATCTTTTTAAAATTTTTTTATTAGATATTTTCTTTATTTACTTTTCAAATGATATCTCCTTTCCCAGTTTCCCCTCCAAAAAGAAAAAAAAAAAACTGTTCCTTCCCCCCAACCCCCTGCTCACCAACCCACACTCTCCTACTTCCTGGCCCTGGCATTCCCCTTCACTGAGACATAGAGCGTTTACTGGACCAAGGGCCTCCAATTGATGACCCACTAGGCCATTCTCTGCTCCATATGCAGTTGGAGCCATGAGTCCCACCATGTGTACTCTTTGGTTGGTGGTTAGTCCCTGGGAGCTCTGAGGGTACTAGTTAGTTCATATTTTGCTTGTCCTATCTCACTCCTAATGTTTGGGAGTTTGAATTTCAAAATGCTATAATGATATTTCAGTTGCTGACAGACAAGGTCAATCTTAATCCATTGCATTTACATTGACAGGGCCTAGAATCAAGGTTCTGTATATGAACCGTGAGGTTTTAGCCCAGTTCTTCATTCTCACTGTCAGATGGATCTCCCAGTCCACACTGACAGCAAGGACACAGTCCTACAGTTTCTTCAGCTCTGCTACTGAGCTGTGCCTTGTCCACATACAGATGTTCTCTTTCCTGAAAACATTTCAATTTGCATCTTTCTTCTTACTATAATGATGATTTCTGTACAATCTATCAACCAACCATTAGATTTTTTTCCTTTTTTTTTTTTTTTTTTTTTTTTTTTTTTTTTTTTTTTTTTGGTTTTTTGATTGCTTGGATTTTGGGTTTGTTTTTTGTTTTTTTGTTTTTTTGTTTGTTTGTTTGTTTTTTGAGACAGGGTTTCTCTGTGTAGCCTTGGCTGTCTTGGAACTCACTCTGTAGACCAGGCTGGCCTCAAACTCAGAAACCCACCTGCCTCTGCCTCCCAAGTGCTAGGATTAAAGGCTTGTCTTGTGAGAGGTCCAAAGTGTAAATTTCTAGGAAGCTCTGACCTATGTGATCCTCCTTAGCAAAAAATTCATCTTTCAACATTACTTGTTGGACATTTTATTTAGGTACCTATTTTTTTTTATTAAAAAAGATAACCAAGTTTAAGATGCCAAAATAAAATTTCAAATCATCGCACTGAATTTTGAAAGGTCTGTTTTGTACAGAATATAACATTTTTACTTTTATTTTTATCAAATACAAAGAAAAGTTCTCCTTTCTTTTTTCCTAGTCAAATATATGTTGAATTTAATATCAATTTAAATGGTAAAAAGTAATCATTCTCAATCACTCTCAATGATTTCCCTTTATTTTTTCAACTATCTTCTTTCTCAATATTAAGCACATCAGTTCTCCTTTTCTTCCAGTTTGGCTTATTTTTAAGGTCTGTGAAATGAAGGCTAACATTATCCTGAGAAGGTATTCAAAAGTCATTCTGCTCTAAAGCCGATAGTAAACGATTTCACCTTAGTCACCAGTTTACTCCCTGATTGTTAACCAGCAAAGTGAGTTTCAGTTACTGCTTGACTCCTCCTGTTTGCTTACCCTAAATTTTCCTTTCTTTACACACGAAGAAGCAAATACTGTCCCTGTCAAATGATAAATGAGGCAGAATTGGTGACGTGTGTGTTTGTCAACATAAGCAAGATCAAATGATTGCTCAGCAGGAGGAAGCCATGGGAAATCCAATAATTTTTTACTAATTAGAAAATAATAATAATGATTCTCTAATGACTATCTTGTTCTTGGTTATGGCCTTTTATTAGACATACTCCACTATTATAACCTAATAGTTTGAAGACTAGTTAATGATTTCAATGGAAATCACGGACTTAGAGCATTTCTGAGAAACATTTGAAAGCATCCTGCTCGCTATTGAGAGCAATTGAGAATGGAAACTCAGCCTTAGCTTTTGCTTTCGTTTTTGAATATAACCCGTGTGTCATTGAAGTAATACTTTGACAAGCCACACATAATTTTCAGGACCATTTAAATTTTAAGATCATTCTGTCTCTTCAGAGAAATTCACATGAGGAGTTCACAAGAAGTAATTGTCGACAATAACACACATGAACAATGATTTTTCTTCTCAACATGCTACTTAAGTTACAGAGTTGATACCCATTCATTGTCAGATTTCTATCCATATTTGATAGCGCCTTGGTAAGATGATAAAAGAAGCTTGAATCCTTGGTCCTGAAAAATGTTGCTGCTGCTGACATTTTCTGTGAAGTTCATTAGTCACTCTTTATTTATAGGAAACACAGGAAGACACATAAACCATAGTACCTCCTTTGAGCTTTGCGGATTTTAGGCTCATGACACAGTCACATACACCTCATTGTTTTGTATGTCAAATTTACGCCTGAAAACAGCAAGGATAGTAGTAAAAAAGACAGAATCTAGGTAACATTAAATGGGAAGCTTAGGTTGTCATGGGGCACCTTACTTGGGTCTGTTGCATGAGGCATTAACACCCTTGAAGGAGTTGCAGAGACAAAAACATAGAGCAGAGACTGCCCCACCTGGGAATCCTTCCCACATACAATCACCAAACCCAGACACGATTGTGGATGCCAGCAAGTGGTGGCTGACAGGAGCCTGATATAGCTGTCTCCTGAGAGGCTTTGCCAGTTCTCAACTAATACAGAAGTAGAAGCTCACAACCATCCATTGGACTGAGCACAGGGTTCCCAATGAAGGAGCTAGAGAAAGGACCCAAGGGGCTGAAGGGGTTTGCAGCCCCATAGGAGGAACAACAATATGAACTAACCAATACCCCTCAGAGCTCCCAGGAACTAAACCACCAACCAAAGAGTACACATGGTGGGACTCATGGCTTCAGCAGCATATGTATAGCAAAGGATGGCCTAGTTGGTCATCAATGGGAGGAGAGGCCCTTGGTCCTGTGAAAGTTCTATGCCTCAGTGTAGTGGAATGCCGAGGCCAGGAATCAGCACAGGGTGTGTTGGTGAACAGGGGGAGGGAGACGGAAAAGGGGCTTTTATTCAGAGTGGAAATTGGGAAAGAGGATATCATTTGAAATGTAAATAAAGAAAATACCTAATTAAAAAAAAGTTAAAAAACAAAAGAAAACACTGTTTGACTTATGTTAAATTTCAACAAGATAACAGGTAAAGCTGACAAATGATCAGGGATAAAATCTTTACTTCCAGACAGAGTATACACAGTTTCTTGTTTCTAATTCTGTTTTCTGATTAACACGCTACTCATGTATTTTATCCTATAATTGCACATACATCACACACACATTATGATCTTTTAGCTGATGCATGGATTACAAACGCAGTGTCAATGAATCTGTTTTTCTTTTCACCTCCAGATCACCAAGGACCCTTGCTTTTGTGCATTTATTGCTCATATTTTTAATGAATAAGGCTCCATTTTTAGCATTTTCAAGTTTTATTCTCCACTGTAAAACTAGCTAAGCAAATTTTTAGCGTTTCTTTTTTTGATCCAAGGTCACTCTTCAGTCCATGCCCTATGAACAGTGATCTTTGAAGTTACAAACTGGAGAGTGCCAATAGCAGCACCTTCTTTCGTCTAAGTCAGAAAAAGGGAGAGAAAGAAGCAGATCACAGTGGTATTGGAGACATGGTAATGAGGTGAGGGTAGAGCTGCCAGCCAGACAAGGGCAGTGCTCTGAATATGCTAGGGTAGGTCAATGGGTGAGAACAGAGATCACTTTAATGAGCCACATGGCTTCCACCTTCAAACAGATGCTCAGATTTCTCAATGTCTCCATCAAGCCCAATGAATTTTTCTGCAGTTCTCCAATTCTACCCTGCCCTGCAACGTATCTACTTATCAGACATGGCTATTTCAAACTTAGTACAAACTAAATAACACATTAGTAATCCTATATGAGCTGCATGTTGGATATGCTAACATCATGGATATATTATATTAAAAAATAGTTCACTGGAATTTTTTTTTATTGTTGACTAAGATAAAAGTAAGGGAAAAGTCTACCAAAATGCTTACAGTTATATCTGTGTCTAGCTTTCATAATCACCTTTCTGAGTTTCTATATGAAAGCATTGGAATCTCACTGGCCCTGCAAGGATAACCAGTCAGCTTGAAGTCACTTTAGGTGCTGACCTGCAATCCTGACTTTCATACGCAGACCAGCCAGTCAAGAGCCTTTCTTCCCAGCTGCCTCCATTTAAGGCCTTTCCACTCTAGCCTCTCTTGTTCTCCCTAATCACCAACGGGCCATATGTCACACAGTCAGGAGAAGTCTTTATGCCCAGAATCTCCTGGGATGATGGAAACCCGGCTATCCTGGACCTGCTGAACCAGCATTCTCTGCTCTCTCCAGAGAAACCACAATGAAAACTCCTGCTTGTGTTCTTCTTTTAGGTCTTTGCCTACTGACTGGCCCTCAGGCTATCCCTGTGGTCTCTTCTCTGTGAATTTTTTTTTAAATGCTATTAGCCTCCATATCTATTGGCCTTGTCATATATGAATACTAATAAAATCCTGGAAGATAAATATCATGTGAAATCTAGACTGAGTGTGTGGTGGGTGTGTATGGGTGTGCATGTGTGTACAAGATAAAAGGGGGAAGGGGGTGTATAAAAATGGAAGAAAGTAATCTAAAGGGAATCAAAGAGGGGAGTTGAATGCATGAACATTTAAGCAGAAGGGGAACTATGTGGAGCTCAAGGGGAGGGAAAGCCACAAGAGAGGACAGTGAGGGAAGATGGTGACTAAGAATATCTAATGAGATATATGTATGAAACGCTCACAAGAAACCTTACTTCTTTATGTGATAGCTAATAAATTATTAATTAAGAAACATCCTACATTGTGTGGATTTTGTGAGTAGGAAAGTGGAGAGGATCCTGGAGGAGTTGGGGGAGGGGAACTTTTCATCAGAATATAATACATGAAAAAAAATCTATTTTAATAAAATAAAACATATGTAAAAACAGTAATAATTAATGAAACATCCTACATTAAAAGATATTTACTCTGTATTCCAGGCCCAATACTACCTCAGAGCTCCATCTCTTCAACTGTAACCCATGGATCATTTACAACAGAATCACTTAAGGGATTAAATATTCAGATACCTGGGCTTAGCAGTGTGTTGTTGGCTTAATAAATGTTACCTGTTCTTCCTTTAAGGCCACGATAATAAAGAAATAATTATCCAAAAGTGGCTTGTTCCTGGCTTGAAAAGTTACACTTTTATCTCTTCATCTTGTTGTTACCCACAACCAGTTAGAGAAAAATAGCAAACAAAGTCACACAGTCACACAGCGTGCTAGCACTGGAGCATGCATTAATTTTTGAATAATGCATGAGTTTACGTATTTGCTTAGCACCACCAGGCACAGTACTTATCCTGAAAGATAATGAAATATCTTTGCAAAAAAATAAAAAATAAAAACAATAAAAGACACATGCAGCAAGGACCTAGTTCTCAGAATTCCTCCCACATCATGTTGCTGCTACCTTTCTTAATCAGGTTTTGTGGTCACCATTAATCTGCCTTACTACTCATGTATGTTGTTTTGGTTTGGCTCTGGAGTGCCTCTCTTAAAGATGAATATGTTAAAAGTTTGGTTGCTATAGAGTGGATGGCATTATATGAAGGTGCTAACCTCATGACTATATTAATCAATGATGGCCTTCTAGATGGATGTGCTATTAGCGGAGGAGGAAATCTGGGAATGTGACTTTGTGGAGTGTGTTTATTTCTGGGCTCTCCCCTTGGCTCATGGTTGCTATGAGATAAACAGCTGTGCTCTACAACGTGCTGCTCAAGACTCTGGTCTACCTCAACACAAACCCAGACATGACAGAATCAACTAAGTGGGCATGGACGGATGACCCTACACAAGGAAACAAAACGAATGTCTCCAGTTGTGTTTTTCGGCTATTTTATTACAGAGAATAAAGGCTTAGTAGCCCTTAGTGCTTTTTTGTTTGTTTTCAAAGGCATGACATAAGCCGAGTGTCATGAGGCACATCTTTTTATTTCAGCAACTGGGAGGCAGAAGCAGGGGAGGGTTTTCTGTAAGTATAAGGCTAGCCTGGTTATCTAGTGAGGTCAAGAGCGGCTAGTGATATGTAGCGAGACCCTATCTCAATAAAAGACAAAAGCAAAGATAAAACCCCAAAACTCAAAAACCAAAACAACAACAACAACAAACAGACCCACGGCACAGATATCAAGCCCGAATATCACAAATTAGCAAAAGATTTGTGTCTGTGGCTCTGCACTCCTCTGTGAGTCTCCCGTGGTAACGGTAAAAACTGTAGTCCTCTGATTGCTATCACATGTGAATTACTCCATTTATATTTTTCTTTCTTTTTTTTTTTCAAGACAGGGTTTCTCTGTATAGCCCTGGCTGTCCTGGAACTCACTCTGTAGACCAGGCTGGCCTCAAACTCAGAAATCCACCTGCCTCTGCCTCCCAGGTGCTGGGATTAAAGGCGTGCGCCACCACGCCCGGCGTATATTTTTCTTTTTAACATAACATTATTTTAGACATTTTACTACTTCAATGTCACTAAAAACATCCTACTTTTCTCAGTCATGAATATTTTGAAGAATTGTGTGTGCTTAATCTTAACTGATGTATAACAAATCTTTAAGTGAATATTAGACTTACAGCAACTTGCAGAAAGTGAATAGCATGCACCTGCATTTGTTCTGACAACCTTTTATGTGACCACAACAGCGAAATGATCATAGCTAGGAGGTAGGTACTAGTTTAACATCCCTACTCTGAAGGCCTTTGGCTTTCAACAGTCTTTTTCGCTATAGATATCCTTTTCTTCTTACATGTTCTTATCCAGGGTCTCACATTATATTTAGCTTCTGTTTTGGGATACATATTTTGGCCCAGAAATTTATAAAAGCCATTGATCAGAAAGATTAATTTTGAAGCAGAATATGGAAGTGGGTTTCAGAGATGAGAACTAAACACAGAAATACCAGGAGGCCCTTCCTATATTGCAATTGTTGATGGCAGAGCAAGGGAGATCTATAGCAGATGAAGTCCATCAGTAGACCCCATTCACCTTTACATGGTTCAGAGGATATATCAGCTTGATGCCCATTTGTCTTCCGGTTGACAAGTTCCTTAAGGGCCAGGACACAGGAACTGATTCATTTTATTTGTCCTTTAGGTACTCGGAAGAGTAATTGGCTGTACAAATTGATTTGGTGAATGTTTGTTAAATAAATTGAATGAATGAGAAAGCCAACTGAAGGGAACGCCATAAGCCATAGAAAGAATCGCCAAAAGCTCCTAGAGACTGAAAAGAACAAAATTAGTGAAGAGAAAAGCCTTCCCAGTAGAGAAACTGAGGAGATATTTATGGCAGAAGGCAATCAAGGACCGTTTGGTGGAAGCTGTGGATGCAATCACGTGGTTTGTCCACCTTGTGGTTCACTTGTATGTGCACTGTGATCAGTTATCTGTGCTTGTAACCTGGCCTCCTGTAGTCATTGCTGATAACAATGCACCAACCTATCTTTACCATTTATTCCCTTCCTGCATTCCTTTTCCCCTCAGGTGCCACTAATAATATCTCCTGCTCTACAGTTTAATTTTTTTTAAATTTTTTTATTAGATGTTTTCTTTATTTACATGTCATACAATATCTCCTTTCCCAGGTTCCACTCCAAAAATAAGAAAAAAGAAAAGAGAAGAAAAAAAAAACAAAAACAAACCCCTGTTCCCTCTCTCTTCCCCCTGCTCACTACCCCACCCTCTCTTGCTTCCTGGCCCTGGCATTCCCCTATACTGAGGCATAGAACCTTCACAGGGCCAAGGGCCTCTCCACCCATTAATGACCTACTTGGCCATCCTCTGCTATACATATGTTGTTGGAGCCGTGAGTCCCACCATGTGTACTCTTTGGTTGGTGGTTTAGTCCCTGGGAGCTCTGAGGGTACTAGTTAGTTCATATTGTTGTTCGTCCTAAGGGACTGAAAACCCTTCAGGTCCTTGGGTCCTTTCTCTAGCTCCTTCATTGGGGACCCTGTACACAGTCCAATGGATGGCTGCGAGCCTCTACTTCTGTATTAATAGGGTATATCAGAGCCTCTCAGGAGACAGCTATATCAGGCTCCTGTCATCCAGCACTTTTTCTTAAGACGCTGTGGGTCAGCTGCTGGGGTGTGGAAGCACTACTAGGGAGGTGAAACTCAGGGGGCACACATGACTGCGTTTACCCTGTGCCAATGTCACCGGGTGCTAGGCTTTAGATAAGTGCCAAGATACCTCTCACAGGGTAGGAAAACACTGTCTAAGATGTGGGAAGCCGAAACTGGGGTTCCCAAGCTCCCAAGCATCAAGTTGCCACTGTGAAACCCGCCCAGAGAAGGCAGAAATGAAGGGTGGGAGTCCATTAACCTTGAGGAGGCCAAAACAGGGACTCCCAAACTCCTAGACATCCAGGCACTGCTGGGTCACAAAGAGTTAAGAACAGTGCTTGGGGCTTGGTAATTGAAGGCTTTCTCCGAGTTCCTCATGGCGGTTCTTCATTAAAGAGACAGTCCATGTTTATCCATACTGTTTATTATCTGTTCATTGTGGAAAATGGATGTGTATCATGTTCTCGGAGTGAACCAGAGATCAAGTACTTTTTGCAGGAAGGAATGTCCATGAAAGAAAGCTTATTAGCTAAACCTCTGGGACTCTAGATACCTCATTAGTATGAAGAACTCTGTTCTGGGCTACAAGACCACAAGTCATTTTTCCTATGTGGAAAGTGTGGCACATATTCTGTGCCAGGAATCTGGAAGAGAGCAGGGAGTCATCTACCGTCTCAGGCGGGTCCCTGGGTATCAGGGACTCTGGACCCCCTTAAAATGTTATAGAGTTTCCTGGGACGGTCCACTTTCCCACGAGATGCCTATGTTTGCTTCATGTTTCATTGTTAACCTGGTCTCTGTGCTGTACATCTCTCCAGGTTGCATTCAACCTCCTGTCCTTCCCATCTGCTCTTTCCTCCTTCTGTGGCTCTCAGCCCCCAGATGTTTATAGGGTTAGATTCTTTTTCTTTTTGAAGTACCTTATGACTTTTCTGAAATTCCCCATTTATTTATCCACTCTCATCCTTTTGGTTAGTTTTGTTCCACTGTAATGTGGGCTTCATGAGAGATAGACCTCATGTATGGCTCTGTGAAACCCCAACTCTTGAAAGATAAGAAAAGCAAGCGTGGATTCTTGGACACAGGATTAACATAATGCCAGACTCCATAGAATATAGGCTGTACCTGATTCTTACCTTTTTTCTCCAAGTGGCTAGATAGGCTGTCGACAATTTGGTTACTAAGTATTTGATTTTCAAGGATAAAATGGGCTAATTTTGATGGTTTCAAACTAAAATTAACTTAAAAATAATTTAATAAGAGGATAATGGAACAGAAAAAAAATTAGCTGGAGTAGGGAATTGGAGAATAGTTAGAGGCGTTAAGATGGAACGGGGCACCAATATCCTTAATAGATACAAGAAGCTAACTAACAAAAACCCCCAGTGACAGGAATAAGATCTTTCTTGTGGAGCTGTTAGCTCATGAGCTCTCACAGACTCCCAAACGTTATAGCCTATTGCTATTGTTCTTGATTACAGAACTTGACAGATGTTATTTCTGTCTGATGACACCACATACTTGAGTCATAGGATATGTCAAATGGACCTGGAAAATTCATCCATAGCAGCTAGCTTTCATAATACTAAAAAGTGTTATATAAATGACTGGAGCAGAAATGTAATCATCAATCATAATCAGCTGTGGACTTGTGAATGGCCAGACAAGACATGTTGATGGGGAGAATTGTAGCAAAGGCATCATAGAATAGTTAGCCACCTTCTGATTGAATCTAAATCCCGTTCCACAAGATACCTAGAACTATTACTGGCAAAGTACAGACAGCTAGCCAATGCAGAGGCCCTACTGGAGAACTCAACTACTATTATGCTTTTAAGTTGACATAGAATTAAAGAGCTGTTATTGTACCCATAGATCAGTATGTCTCTCACCCTCATCTGAGAAACTTCTATTAATAGGGGATTAAGAAAGTAACTTATAACTGATCAGAATGCAGAAAATAAGAGAGTATAGGATTCTCAAACCTAAAGCTAAAGTATATACCACACCTCCATCCCTCCCTGCAAGGATTGAGAGTTGTGGTGTGCCCCCTGTGGGGAAACAAAGGGGTGGTGGAGAGATGACCTGAATCCTGCCAGAGCTTGGAGACACTGGGCAGGCAGACAAGGGAGTTGGACTGTGAGCACTCTCCATGCTACAGATGCCACAGGGCGGGCGTCTGGCTGTGGGAAGTCAGGAAACCCCAGTCTGCAGGGGTAGGGAGGGATCAGCCCGGGGTCCCTGGGCCTCATGGAGGTCAGGGATGACAGGTTCTAGCTCTTGGGCATCAAAGGATGTCACTGGACACTGCGGAAGAACTGAGAACTTGTTGGGGGCTTGCGGGAGCTGGATGGCTTGTTCAGCACTGGGGCCGAAGGGAAATGAACCAGGGAGAGAAGGTACTGGGTGGTTCCTTCGAGGGCGAGAGTCCTTGGTCCAGTCCTGCGGCTGGAAATGCTGGCAGGCCTCCTGGCTGGAAGTTAGACCAGAGTCTCCTTAGAGGGAAGCCTGCTTGGTAGATCCTGATGAGCAGAGATGGTCCATGGTTTTAAGGCTTTTTTTTTTTTTTTTTTTTTTTTTTTTTTTTTTTTTGTAGAAAGGCAGAGAGAGGGAGAAGAGTAAAGAAGCAGAGCAGAGCGTGGCCATGGCCGTGGCCATGTGGAGAGAGGGAGAGAGCAAAGAAAGGGGAGAGGGGGAGAGAGAGATGTGAGTAAGAGGCAAGAAAGAGAGCAAGAGCTTAAGAGAGAGAACAGGGGCCAAGCAGCAGGGGTTGGGCTACCTTGCTGTTGCCAGGTAACTGTGGGGCTGTAGTCTAGTCAGAATACCAGAAGCTTCGGGCATTGCCTACACGACTGATAGTCACAGGATTATAGAGTTAGGGCTTGCTGTGGTGTCAGGAGCCTAATGACTGGTAGTGCAGCTTAATGTTCTGTGCCTTGTACAATTTTCTACTGGGTCTCCGGGAGTAAGCCTGGCTCAACCAGAACACAGACTGCCTTCTATGGTCCAACAGAGAGTCATTGTTTAAAGGGAGACAGAAAGAGTGTAAGATCTAGAGGTGTAGATTTCTATAGGGAAACATTATCTTCTGGACAAATCACAACAGGTGGACATATGCACTGACAGCAGTTTTGACAATGTGCACAAGCCTTGTGCAAACTCAAACCCAGGCAAATCTTAGTATGAGATGGGAACTGGGTACACTAATCAATCCCAACCCTTGGGGCTACTGGGAAGGGCGGAAAGTTTCTCAAGATTGTAGTAGCCAGGAAGTTGACAATTCTCCAGGGGAAAACAACAATTTGGACAGCAAGTAAGTTAGTTGTAAAAGATTGATTCAAATTTTTTTTTAAAGAAAGAAAATGAGTAAAGAACGGGAGGTGAATCTAGGAAGAGTTAGAGGAGGAGAGTTAATATGATCAAAAGAGATTATGTTAAACTCTCAAAGAACTAATAAAAGTCTTGAAAAATAATTTAATAAATGAATGTGGAAGTCAGGTAAAAGCAACTTTAAACTACAGTAAGCTTTCAAAGAAAGCAATAGTATTCTGGGAATTTTAATACATAGGCATTGTTGAATGACTGCTAAAGACTAAGTGACGGTAATAAAAAGGAGGAGAAAAATCCATTCCTTTAAGATAGTTCTGCCAAGTGAAACTTGTAAGCAAAGGGCTATAATACAGAGATGCTTAGTTATGGATGAAGACAGAAGGGTAGAAGAAAATGACACTAAAAGTGAGTTAAATATACCTTAAAAGATCCAAATGAACAGTTTTAGACAATACCTGGGAGCTTCAAGTCAATGTGAGCTTACTAGGTTAGCTCCAAGCTTACAGGGATGGATGTAAATTGTTGTGGTCTGTTATGAGTTTGTACAGGTTTCTATTGGACCCATGCTGAAACTTTTTGGACAATGTGTATTTCTTTTTCCAAAAAAATATTTCTATAAAGGTAGTTGTAGCTGAACAAAAGTCCTCATATCACAAAACAGAATAAAAGGATATAGTGAAATTTCTTCATGATATATTTAACATAGGTCATCTAAATGATACTTCTTTGAAGTTTAGGATTAAAAAATTACATCTTCAGAAGTTTAGGACAGGGATTCAAAAAAACTTTGATGTCTTTCTCATCTCTATGCTTCCCTACCAGTCACCCTTGGATTGTTCTTTTAAAGTCCTACTAAGGCCCTCTGAAGTGGGAATGAATGTAAATAATACGTACTTGCAGTTTAGTTTGAATAAAATAGTGACTCATATCAAAACCATATAATGGTGAAATATGACTGTCATTAACCAGATGAAACAGACTTCTAACGTGTGTATCCTAATCTGCAATGTACTAACTGAATTTAATCACAAAGAAACACAGCTGAGACATAAAGTAGAGAAAGCACCAATGTGTTTGTATGTAGATATGGGACTTCTATTTCCCTCATTTCTGTAACGTCATCCCAGAAAAGAAAGTTTTTTTTTAAAAAATGTTTTAACCTGAAGGAAGATTAAAGAGACTGAGAGCTAAAATGCCCAGACATACTGCACTGGAACCTGAATAGCAGGGAGAAAATGCTCTTGAAGGCAACCCAGGAGGAAAAAAAAAAAACAAATAAAAACAAAAAAAACCCCAAAACATACAAAAACAAACAAACAAAACAAGCCTCAATCCAGTGCCTGATTCAAAAGGAATCCCTTGTTCGTTCATTTGCTGAGCTGAACATGTGGTTAGACCTCCTACTGCCAACATCCTACAACATTGAATATGCAGAGTCACCTGAGGTAGATAGTCTGTGCCCACTGTGATGCAGGACAAAAACAGTTTCAGTTGTTATTACTGCAACAGATAATGACTGAGTGTGATCTAGAAATAGCAGTAAATGCCTCTTTGGTTTTATTATCTTTGAACCAACCTCTAAGGAGGTATAATTCCTCTTTGATTCAAAGTTTAGAATCACATTTTCTACAAACAACATTGAAATGTGCTTACACACTCTCTAAGTGATAAGAATAATAAAGAATTGAAGGACAATCTGAAGTTTACAAATGGGCTTTCATGTCCAGGTCTTTCTTTGGCCCTCCTGGTGTAGGGAAGGACAGCTGAAGGCCCATTATCCTCATCGAGGCTCCCACAGAAACACGTCTGCCAAACACTCTTAGTGATTAGTATAATGAAGAATTTAATGGGGTAACAAACACATGGAAGCAAATACGAAGACAAAGTGTGGAGCTGGGGCTGAAGGAAAGGTTATCCAGAGACTGCCCCACCTGGAGATCCATCCCCATATGCAGCCATCAAATCCAGACACCACTGTGGATATGAACAAATGCTTGCTAACAGAAGCCTGATATAGCTGCCTCCTGAGAGGCTCTGCCAGAATCTGACATATACAGAAGCAGATGCTCACAGCCAACCATTGAACTGATCACAGGGTCCCCAGTAGAGAAGTTAGAGAAAGGACTGAAGGAGCTGAAATGGTTTGTAACACTGTAAGAAGAACAACAATATCAACCAACCAGAGCTCTCAGGGTTTAAATCACTAACCAAGGAGTTCACATGGAGGGACCCACAGCTCCAGCTAAATATGTAGCAGAAGATGGCCTTGTTGGGCATCAATGGGAGAAGAGGCCCTTGGTCCTGTGAATGCTTGATGCCATAGTGTGGGGGAATGTGAGGGCTAGGATGTGGGAGTTGGTGGGTGGGTGGGGCCACACTATCATAGAAGCAGGAAGAGGGTGGATGGCACAGGGAGTTTCTGGGGGAAATTGATAAAGGGGATAACGTTTGAAATGTAAATAAGTAAAATATCGAATAAAAAATAAATAAAAGTGAAAATTATCCTGTCTCTATTCTTGACAGAACAAACCAATTATAGCCTAATCAAGAACTAGAACTAAGGGAGTGAAATTGGCAATTTTTTAAGTGCATAGCTTTTTCAGGCAAAACGAAAAGATTTCAGTATCATTAATATGGTAAATTTGTTCCTATTAGAAGTAGCCTTACCATGAAAGTCTCTTCATCAACACTTCCATGTAGAAAAGTGGATTGCACTATTTTCAGACAAAAGTTACACAAAATCTATTCCCACCTTCTCTGATTTAATGTTAGTAGTCTTTGCTGCAGACCACATTTTATAGAAAGATGAAAAAGCATGTTAAAAATATATGTAATGGTGCTTGCTTACGCAGCACATATACTAAAATTGGAACTATATAGAGAAGATTAGCATGGCCCCTGTGCAAGGATGACACACAAATTTGTGAAGTGTTCCATATTTTTACACCAGACTTCTCAATGAGTCTATGAAAGCCAGAATATCCTGGGTTGATGTCATACAGACCCTAAGAGAACACAAATGCCAGCCCAGGCTACTATACCCAGCATAACTCTCAATTACCGTAGATGGAGAAACCAAGGTATTCCTTGACAAAAAGAAATTTACACAATATCTTGCCACAAATCCAGCCCTTCAAAGGATAATAAATGGAAAACTCCAATACAAGGAGGGAAACTACATCCTAGAAAAAGCAAGAAAGTAATCTTTCAACAAAACTAAAAGAAGATAACCACATGAACAGAATCCCAACTCTAACAACAAAAATAACAGGAAGCAACAATTACATTTCTTTAATATCTATTAATATTAATGGACTCAACCCCCCAATAAAAAGACATAGACTAACATATTGGCTACTTAAACAGGACCCAACATTTTGTGGCATACAGGAAACGCACCTCAGTGACAAACACAGACAATACCTCAGAGCAAAAGGGTGGAAATATTTTTCCAAGCCAATGGTCCCATGAAACAAACTGGAGTAGCCATTCTAACATTGATCAAAATCAATTTTCAACCTAAAATGATAAAAAATATAAAGAGGGACACTTCATATGCATCAAAGTTAAAATCTACCAAGATGAATTCTCAATTCTGAACCTCTAGCTCCAAATGCAAGGGCATCTACATCCATAAAAATAAAATTTACTAAAGCTCAAAGCACACATTGCACTTCACACAATAATAGTGGGAGACTTCAACACCCCACTCTCAGCAATGGACAGATGTGGAAACAGAAACTAAATAGACACACAGTGAAACTAGTAGAAGTTACAACACAATAGGATTTAACAGATATCTATAGAACATTTTATCCTAAAAAAAAAAAAAAAAAAAAAAA
>NW_022196899.1:11086176-11128618 GCF_008632895.1 Mastomys coucha
GGTACCTTCTCCAAAACTGACCATATAATTGGTCACAAATCAGTCCTCAACAGATACAAGAAGATTGAGGTAATTCCTTGCATCCTATCAGATCACCATGGACTAAGGCTGGTCCTAATAACAACATAAACAATAGAAAGCTCACATACACGTGGAAGTTTAACAAAACTCTTCTCAATGAAAACTTGGTCAAAGAAGAAATAAAGAAAGAAATTAAATACTTTTTAGAGTGAAAATGAAGCCACAACATTCACAAACTTATGGAACACAATGAAAGCAGTTCTAAGCAGAAAACTAAGAGCTCTGGGTGCCTCCAAAAAGAAACTGGAGAGAGTACACACCAGCAATTTGACAGCACATCTGAAAGCTCTAGAAGAGAAAGAAGCAAATTCACCCAAGAGGAGAAGATGGCAGGAAATAATCAAACTCAAGGCTGAAATCAACCAAGTGGAAACAAAAAGAACTATACGAAGAATCAACCAAACCAGGAGCTGGTTCTTTGAAAAAATCAACAAAATAGATAAACACTTAGTCAAACTAACTAGAGGGCACAGAGACAGTATCCTAATTAACAAAACCAGAAATGAAAAGGGAGACGTAACAACAGAAACTGCAGAAATCCAAAAAATCATGAGATCCTACTACAAAAGATTGTACTCAACAAAACTGGAAAACCTGGATAAAATGGACAATTTTCTAAACAGATACCAGGTACCAAAGTTAAATGAAGATGAGATAAACCATCTAAACAGTCCCATATCTGCTAATGAAAGAGAAACAGTCATTAATAACCTTCCAACCAAAAAGATCCCAGGACCAGATGGGTTTAGTGCAGAGTTTCATTAGACCTTCAAAGAAGACCTCATAACAATATTCCTCAAACTATTCCACAAAATAGAAACACAATTACTCTGATACATAAACCATTCAAAGACTTAACAAAGAAAACTTCAGACCATTTTCACTTATGAATATCAATGAAATAGTAATCAATAAAATCCTTGCAAACCAAATCCAAGAACACATCAAAATGATCATCCATCATGATCAACTTAGCTTCACCACAGGGATGCAGGGAGGGATATGGAAATCCATCAATATAATCCACTATATAAAAAAACATATTATCATCTCATTAGATGCTAAGAAAGCATTTGACAAAATCTAGCACCCCTTCATGATAAAAATCTTGGAAAGATCAAGAATTCAAGGCCCATACTTAAACTTAGTAAAAGCAATATACAGTAAACCAGTAGGCAGCATCAAACTGAATGGAGAGAAATTTGAAGCAATCCCACTAAAATCAGCGACTAGACAAGGCTGCCCACTCTCTTCCTGCCTATTCAATATTGTGCTTGAAGTCTTAGCCAGAGCAATTAGAAAACAAAAGGAGATCAAAGGGATACAAATTGGAAAGGAAGAAGTCAAATTACCAATATTTGCTGATGATATGATAGTATGCTTAAGTGACCCTAAAAATTCCACCAGAGAACTCCGAAACCTGATAAACAACTTCAGCAAGTAGCTGGATATAAAATTAACTCAAGCATATCAGTGGCCTTCCTCTACACAAAGGATAAACAGGCTGAGAAAGAAATTAGGGAAACAGCACCCTTCACAATAGTCACAAATAATATAAAATACCTTGGTGTGACTCTAACTAAGCAAGGGAAAGATCTGTATGACAAGAACTTCAAGTCTCTGAAGAAAGAAATTGAAGATCTCAGAAGATGGAAAGATCTCCCATGCTCATTGATTGTCAGGATTAGCCAGGCGGTGGTGGCACACGTCTTTAATCTCAGCACTTGAGAGGCAGAGGCAGGATTTCTGAGTTCGAGGCCAGTCTTGTCTACAGAGTGAGTTCCAGGACAGCCAAGGATACACAGAGAAATCCTGTCTCGAAAAAACCAAAAAAAAAAAAAAAAGTCAGGATTAATATAGTAAAAATGGCCATCTTGCCAAAAGCAATCTACAGATTCAATGCATTCCCCATCAAAATTCCAACTCAATTTTTCACAGAGTTGAAAAGAGCAATTTGCAAATTCATCTGCAATAACAAAAAACCTAGGATTTTGAAAACTATTCTCAACAATAAAAGAACTTCTGGTAGAATCACCATCCCTGACCTTAAGCTGTACTACAGAGCAATTGTGATAAAAACTGCATGGTATTGGTACAGTGACAGGAAGGTGGATCAATGGAATAGAACTGAAGACCCGAAGTGAACTCACACACACCTATTGTCACTATATCTTTGACAAAGGAGCTAAAACCATCTAGTGGAAAAAAGACAGAGTTTTCAACCAATGTTGCTTGATGAACTAGCAGTTAGCATGTTGAAGAATGCAAATCGAACCATTCTTATATCCTTGTACAAAACTCAAGTCCAAGTGGGTCAAGGACCTCCACATAAAAGCAGATACACTGAAACTAATAAAAAAAAAAGTGGGAAAGAGTCTCAAGCACATGGGTACAGGGAAAATTTCCTGAACAGAACACCAATAGCTTATGCTCTAAGATCAGAAACTGACAAATGGGACCTTATAAAATTGTAAAGCTTCTGTAAGGCAAAGAACACTGTCAATAGGACAATATGGCAACCAACAGACTGGGAAAAGATCTTTACCAATCCTATATCCAATAGAGGGCTAACATCCAATATATACAAAGAACTCAAAAAGTTAAACTCCAGAGAACCAAATAACCCTATTGAAAAATAGATACAGAGCTAAATGAAGAATTTCCAACTGAGGAATATTAAATGGCCAAGAACCACCTAAAGAAATGTTCAATATCCTTAGTCATCAGGGAAATGCAAATCAAAACAACCTTGAGATTCCCCCTCACACCAGTCAGAATGGCTAAAATAAAAAACTCAGGTGACAGTAAGTGCTGGCAAGGTTGTGGAGAAAGAGGAACACTCCTTCATAGTTGGTGGGATTGCAAGCTGGTACAACCACTCTGGAAATCAGTTTGGTGGTTCCTTAGGAAATAGGACATAGAACTACTTGAAAGCCCAGCTATACCACTCCTGGGCATATACTCAGAAGATTCTCCAACATGTAATAAGGACACAGGGTCTACTATGTTCATAGCAGCCTTATTTATAATACCCAGAAGCTGGAAACAGCCCAGATATCCTTCAATAGAGGAATGGAAACAGAAAATGTGGTAAATTTATACAATGGAGTACTACTCAGCATTTAAAAGCAATGAATTTATGAAATACTTAGGGAAATGGATGGATCTGGAGAATATCATCCTGAGTGAGGTAACCCAATCATAAAAGAACACACATGGTATGCACTCATTGATGAGTGGATATTAGCCCAGAAGCTCAGAATACCCAAGATATAATCCTCAAACCACAGAAAATACCCAAGATACATTCCACAAACCTCAAGAAGAAGAAAGACCAGTGTATGGATACTTCAATCCTTCTTAAAAGGGGGATCAAAATGCTCATGGAAGGAGTTGCAGAGACAAAGTATGGAGCAGAGACTGAAGGAAGAACAATCCAAAGACTGCCCCACCTATGAATCCTTCCCATATTCAATCACCAAACCGAGACACTATTGTGGATGCCAGAAAGTGTTGGCTGACAGGAACCTGATAAAGTTGTATCCTGTGAGGCTCTGCCAGTGCCCAACTAATATAGAAGTAGAGGCTCACAGCCATCCATTGGACTGAGCACAGGGTCCCCAATGAAGGAGTTAGAGAAAGGACCCAAGGAGCTGAAGGGATTTGCATCCCCATAAGATGAACAACAATATGAAGCAATTAGTACCCTCAGAGCTCCCAGGGACTAAACCACCAACCAAAGAGTACACATGGTGGGATTCATGGTTCTAGATGCATATATATAGCAGAGGATGGCCTAATTAGTCATCAATGGGAGGAGAGGGTTTTAGTCCTGTGAAGGTTCTATGCCCCAGTGTAGTGGAATACCAGGGCCAGGAATCGGGAAAAGGTGGGTTTGTGAACAGGGTGAGGGGAGAGAACAGGGATTTTTATTTTTTTTTGGAAGGGAACCTGGGAAAGGGGCTATCATTCAAAATTTAAATAAAGAACATATCTAATAAAAAATAATAAAGAATACAAAAAATACAAAACAGAATCCACTACCATAACAGAAAAAAGATGCTGATGTAAACAACTAATGGTGTGTGGGGCAAGTGGACTGTTCCACCAGACAGAAGAAGTGATAAGATTGAGTGAGCCAAGAAACTCAGAACTGAGTATAGTAGGCGTGGGCCCAACTACCTGCCAAACTACCTGTTCTGGGATTTGTAACCAAGACAAGCCACTGAGGGGAAACCATAGCAATCAATCATGTAGGGAAAACACCTGAAGCCTTCAAACTCAGCAAATGGGAAGCATTTACCTCTGGATCCCACCCCACCCTTCAATGTTTATAAAGTCCCTACCTACATGGGATAAAGTACATAAGTTTTTTCACTGAGAAAAAAAAATACATGTAATGGTTTGGAAATGTTTATTCAGAGAAGGCAAAGCATCTGTCAGAACCATCTTTCCCTAGGGAAGATTCCTGAAAGCCTAACATGAATAAAATGAAGAACATTGAAAATTTATAGAAACCCTGAAACTATTCACAGAATGATAGAAATTACTCTGGAATGTTCTGATGAGTAGGTAATCAGTGTGTGTGTGTGTGTTTGTGTGTGTGTATGTGTGTGTGTGTGTGTGTGTGTGTGTGTATGTGTGAAGGCACACATGTGCATACACACACACACACAAACACAAAGGAAGATCTGAAAATGAGAGTGTTCTGATTTTCTGCACCTTTATTATTATCTCATCTATTCTCCACAGGTATACAGCTCTTTCTTTCTCTGTCTCTTACTCTCTCTGCCTTTCTCTCTTTTTCTTTCCTTCCTTCTCTCTTTCATTGCATCCCTACTCCATTTCGAAAATGTAAACACATAATAGCTATGAAATAAGTTACATTACGTAACTTAAATTGCATATGAAAATCAACTCAGATAGAAAGGTTAGAAGATGAAGATGTGAGTTGAAGATATCAGAGAAATGAGAGCTTAAGCGAACTTGGAAAGATCTTGAAGTTGTAACAACCTTATAAGCTTCTCCTCTTAGGAACTTTGCTGCTCTCTCTTCTCCCCAGCAATGCAGTTATCTGGTTTGACAAGATTTCATATCAAAAAGCTCTAGATTCTAAGAAGCTTCAAGGCTGTCCCATGCTGTCTAAGACTGTGGATTTGACCTTGAAAGAATTTAAAATCAATCCCTAATATCAGTAAAATAAATGAATTTTTGTAATTTATTTATTGGAATACATTTCTAGACACCCAGAAGCAAGTCTAAAGCCAACAGTGCCTTCTGGTCCAATGGAAGCCAACCAATTTTTCCAAGGGGAGCACCGATTTCCTTTTTCTCTGAGTGGAGACACAGAACATGGTCTCTATAAAAGAAGAGACCATTGGGTGAATCCTACATCTTCCCACCTGCTCCTTCTATATTTGAGGTTGCTCTATGAAGTGGTAGGTAGGGGCCAGTCAATCACAAAAGGTTAGGTGATCAAGCATTAATAAAGAGGAAATTAGCCCAGGTCTGTTTTGTGAAATAGTCTATAAACTCACCATTAACCTCTGGTTAATGAAAACATTCTCTTCATATTATCTTTGGTACCAAATGTGAAGAAGGCAGCATCTAAAGGCATAGATAGGCCCTCATGAGGCTCGTTTAAAATGATGAGGGGGAAAAACAATTCTTACCTTAGCTAAGGCCATCCACTGCTTCCATACCACAAGAGTGTGGTCTGGAAGGCTTGCTATGTAATGCTACCTACTGTTTTCATTCCCAGCCCCTTGTTCTCAGTAATTCTTTGGGCATTCTCTACTCATTTCTAATGTAGATTTCCAAGGACTTCTCCTTAGAAAATGTATGAAGAATTCTGCTGTCACTTTTATTTACAGTATAATGGGCAGCAGCAATTATCAAAAATGTTAAAATATATTTGAATGCATGCATGTGGTGCATGTAGAGATAAAAAGATACATATTTGTATCTTTCGTGTGAGGAAAGTAAGCACCATTGTCTCTCTGTCTCAGATTAAAAGATGTATTTAAATGTGCTGAAGGCAAGATGCACTGTTTAGTAATGGAAGGCATCTTGATAGTTATTTTGAGTTAGAAGAGTATTCTATAGGAAAGTAGGTGGACAATATATATACATATATATATATATATGTATATATATTTCAGGAAACATATATATTATGAATGTTATGAATAGGATATACATGAATACCTTAATTATTCAAAGGGCATATAAAAAAGAACCTTGAATCTGAATTAGAATAAAAAGTGTTTGACAACTCATTTTAACTATCTTTCAACTAAACAATAAATTCAAGACTTCAGTCACTTGTGCTTACAGAAGAACATATGGTATATTCTGTTGTAGGATAAAGTAACCCTCCTGGTACCAGTAAATTTTAGTTAGTGATGCTATAGCCTCTTTACAAGGTCTATCCAAGGGATAGGCTGGAAGAATAGATGTCTCTGCTGCATAAGGATCCTTAAAGGGCAAGTCTTCTGCTATGTGCATGCACTTGGGGATGTAGCAGTTGTACAGACTACAGTTAAAACCTTCTGCACTTGAAGGAGGCACAGCCACAAATAAAACCTACTATGTTTTTGTTGAGTACTGGCTTCTGAGAAAGTAAGAAAATCCACTGGAAGGAGTCACAGCCTTCCTGAGCCTTTTCTATCAACAGACAAAGAGGTTAGCACTGCATTATATGTGTGTCTGGAGGTGGGGTAGGCATTAATAATCCAGATATTATCTATACTTATTTTTTTCTTACCAAAAAAGGCTTATTGTAATAGGACAATCAAGAAGACATTTGGGTAATGACTTCAGGAGAGTATCATGTTTGCTTTCTGACTGATGGATTGCAAAGTGTCAGATAAAATCTGAAATTAATGCTTAGAAACAAAATACTTATCATGAAACAAATGTCTACAATCTGGTAGCAGATAACCAGAAGATCTCTGTCAAGAAACACAGGATGAAGGCTTCAAGAACTTCTTAGGAAGGGTTCTGTATTTGGGAATGTGGACCCACTCGGCTTTTCTTTTTCTGCCATCTTCTGTCTTATTTTAGAGATACAAGGCCACTTGTCACATTCAGTGAGAGATTTGGCTTTTAAAAGCTTAGCTAGTTCTCTCTAAGTTAGAAGGTGGTTCCTTCATTTGATAATCTTCATCTCTACATTACAATGAGTTATCCATCTAGCCAGTAACTGTAACCTAACTGTGTACCGAGCAGGGTGCTGACTGTGAGAGACACTCAGATCTGTGCACACAGTGCCCATCGGGATTCAGGCAAAGAAAGCAGAAAGGTGCAAAGAATCCAGGCATCTCGTGCCAGTGTTGAGGTTCAGGGATGAAGAGATGGATTCAAGGGCACTCCAAGGAGGACCTCTGATGTAACCAAACAGCTTGTTGGTTTACTGCAGAGTCCAGCCCTCGTGTCAGCATTTTTTCAGCCTGAGTTTGAGCTTGGCAGCAGCAAACACATCTGCTGCATTGCAGGCAACAGCTAGAGGTTTCTTAAGCAGTTTCCTCTGGAAGATGACAGCCCTGCATTGCCTTCTGATTTCCCCTTAGGTTTTCAGTGCTGGAGAGAAAACTCTTTTCCCCTGTGCTAGCCAGCCACTGGGAAGGGAGATGCTCTACCCTTTCTCAGCAAACAAACTGAATGCATCGTCAGTTCCATCTATACAAAATAACATAATGAAATCACAATTGAACTGAACCTAATGAAATAGTCCACAGTCTCAGTGAGACTTGCAGCATTCTATAGGCCTGACTAGAATTGTGCGATAGCCTGAAAGCACAGATTTACACAGTCCATGACAAGGACAGAGAGTCACACAATTCCAATGCTTGTTTCTTTTACTGTAGTGAGATTTTATTCACATTTACAGCATATTTAATTTTATTTGTGTTTCATGTTGATTATCTTCAGAAACTTCTCGTATGAAAGGCTGCTATTATGGGTATGCCAGCTAAATCTCTCTCTGTCTCTGACTTCTCTGTCTCTGTCTCTGTCTCTGTCTCTGTCTCTCTCTCTCTCTCTCTCTCTCTCTCTCTCTCTCTCTCTCTGTGTGTGTGTGTGTGTGTGTGTATGTGTGTGTTTAAAATTTGTAATAAAAATAATGAGAAAGAGGAAGGGAATTGTTAATATACATTCTTAATATACATAAGGTCCCACAGGAGCAAGAAACATTGCAAATAAATACACATGGTGGCATCAAAACAGCATTTGTTTTGAACAAGATAATGGAAATTAGGTTTACCTCTACTCCTATCCATTTGCATTGAAATCTGTTTTCAAAAGAAATAGATTATGGATTGTCCTTGCTTTCCTAGTAAAAATTAAGTCTCACTGAACAACATCAAATTTTTTTCCCCCTGCAAGCTTGTTAAATTACAATGAAGAAGATCCTGGGTAATTCAAGCTTCTAGATGTGCCTGACTTGCTCCCTTCCGTGTGGTAGGAACCAATTCACATTTATGGTCTTTTCCTTCATATCTCTACAGCTTTCATCCACAGCCAGCGGTGGGTCCTCCTCACACCCCTACACTCCTCTTGTAATGGTGGCTCCTGCATGTTCGGCTGTCTTCCCTCACCGTCTCTTGTCTTTCTGTTTCTATTCTCCAAGAGTTTAATTTCCATTCGGAAACTCTTTATCCCCTTTACAGGAGTATTGATCCTCTGTCGTAAAGTCCACCTGCTTCCCCGGTGTCTCCTCTTCACTGTCGCCTAGACCATTATTAGATGGGGTCACTTCAGATTATTCCAACACAAGCTGCTGTTTTCCAAGCTGATGCCACACCACCTTCTCAAATATCATCACAAGCATCCAGAGGGCTCTCTGGCTCTTTCTACGGCAGGTGATGCTTGGATTCAAACACACACAAACACACACAGAAAAATAGCCAAATCATCTCAGGAAGGTGACACAGAACTTCTGGGGGTATGGGTTGAAAACGTATAAACACAAAGAGTTTTTCATGCTGCAGAAAATAAAAAAAAAAGAGAGAGAGAGAACATATGATTTTAGGTGTAGCAAAAAGCAATTCTCAGGAGCATGTTTATTGCGAAGACTTTGATAAATGGCCCTCCACTGCACTCTCCATCCAGATCTGCTTCCTGTCATGTTTGCTACTGCTCTTTCACCAGGAAGGGGTCTAAACATACACAATAGTCACTTAAAATGTAGGATTATTGCAGGAAAGTATAATGCATGATAGCTCTTATACATCTATTTCAATGCAGGTCCTAACTGGAGACTGTTGCTTTTGTTAAGGGGATTTGGTAAAAAATTATCTTTCTAGTCAGAAGAACCATGGTAGGAAAAAAAAAAAGAGCAGTAGCGAAGATGCTTAACATGCTTACTGAATCACTGTGAAATCTTTGAGGCCAGCCTCACAAATGTATCTTTCTGAATACAGACTGGGAGAGATATTGTCTCCTTCATGCTCATTGTCTTTAATCAGTGCAATCGTAGTGTTTACTATAACCGGGACACTAACCGAAAGGCAGAGGTGTTTTAGAAATGTGGCTTGTCAATTTCTCCTCGGTCCACATTTCCCCTCCTAACAAGAGCAGAGTGAATGTTTCTATGCATCAGAAAGTATCCCTGGGAGTCCCCTACTCAGCATGTCATCCTATACTATAAAGAGCCACTGAGGCTTTGTGGAAATTTTCTCAGTCGCGCCTTCTGAGCTTAGCACGGAGGTGCAGGGGAATGCTTCTCCTTCCCCTGTCTCTTCTACCCTTAAACAAGTCATGTACTACTGAGCTGCCAAGTCATAAAGCTAAAAGATTTTACAAGAGAAGCTCTGATAGCATAGCAAGATAAGAAAGCATCCTCCTTCCTTTCTTCTAACACTCCAGGAGAACACTGAGGCAAACATGAAGTTGACTACACGCGCTTCTCAGTGTATCTCTACATAAAATACGAGACAATTGTGGGAGCTTTAATTTTCCCATGCTCACTGCAGTGTTTATGGAAAAGGGGATGTATGAGTCACACTCTTCAATTCAGGAATTTTGTGGCCATGTTGCTTATGTACCCCAAATTCATTAAGGTAACACAAAGGTTCGTAGTGCAAATAGATCAGACACTATGTCTTTAAGAGTCTCACACATGCAAAAAAAAAATGCTCTGAAAACAAACACAGATTTTGTTCTGGTTTATGAAAAATGAATGTTGATCCAAACTGGTACATTGTTGATAATTCTGAGACATGGAAAAAAAAAACATTTTAAAGCTCAAGTTAATGGCTTGTATATAATGCACTGTCCCTTGAATAACTCTACCTGAATTAATATTAGCCAAGAACATTGTCTGTCATAAACAGGACTGATGTTTTCAATACCAAAATTCTCTCAGAAATATAAGCTTTTTGATAAAACAGGAAATGACATGCCGTTTTATCCTTCACAGGCTTACCCAAATCCCATTTTGTTATTCAGTGGGTTTTCCTTCTGCCTGCAATACCTTGGGGAGCACAAGCATTCACTGAAGCATGGATCTCGGAACTGAAGGCAAGGGTAGAACAGGTACTTCCCTTTGATTTGTTATAAACTGGTCTCAGACACAGGGCATGTTCCCGCATTGAAATTATTCAACGGAAGTGAAAAGAAAATGCACCGAGAATCAGCAAGAGATAACACAACACGAACCTGGCCGAAGAAATAAAGTACTAAACATGGAAGCAAGTTAAACAAGTTTGTGATGTAGACAGAAAGGTCGGCTGCAGAGTGGAGAGTATTCAATCCTGAAGGCCAACTTGCAGGTCAAGGACTCAAACTAGAACAGTCTAGAGCAAAGTCCCAGCTAGCCAAGGCAAAGGAAGTTATGTGAATTAGTAGACAACTAGACCCAAACATTGGGAGTTCCAGTGGAAAGACCGAGTGTGGAAGATGATGAGATTAGAAGCTAAGGTCCACATTCTCATACATTTGTCAGATGCGTGTTTACTGAGCTAGAGAGGCCAGCAAGTGAGAATGACCTCGGTTTGAGTAACAAAAAGTTCAATGCACCAACAGCATGGCCAAACTAATCAAGAAGATGAGCCAAATAAAGATCTGAATGACGATAAATAGAAATTAGAATCTTTTACTGAGGTTAATTAGTATGAGGTTTTATGAAATGTAGGGAAAAGCAGGAAGGTGGACACTGGCAAGGCAGGATTAGAGGAAATACATTCTGAGAGATAAGCATAGCTTTTTACAAGGAAGGGTTATGTGCACTATGTCGAGTGCTGTTGAGAATATAAAGGAAGAAAAGGGTCGATAGAATTTTTGGTTAGGGGGAAATATGTTCAATGTAATTTAGAAGCAGCCATCATTTATAGTATCCAGATATAAGGAAGTATTGGTGCCCTTTTATATAATCTTAGCAGTTTGGAATCAAAAGCCATAACCTTGTGTGTGTGTGTGTGTGTGTGTGTGTGTGTGTGTGCTTGCACACGACCACTTAGAAAAGCTTCACTCATATATAAGTGAGGAATACCCCCTCATCTACACACACACACACACACACACACACACACACACGAAATGTGATTTTAAGCTTTGGTTTGACTTACTATGATGGCAGAAAGATCCACTTAAGGAAACAGGCCCTATCATGAGGCTTCAATGTCTGAAGAATGGTCAGGTCAGGTGGAAGCACACTGTGGTATGACGGTGAGTATTTGCTTTTTTGTCCCCGTGTGTGTTTTATTTTGCGGCCATTCATAGCTTGGATCTCACACAGCAGTGGCAAAGGGGGAGTGTGACAGAGCAGCAGGCCAAAATTAAATTACAACAACCCGGCACTCTGCATTTAAACCTTTACTCAGAGATGGTGGCCAGTAGTCATGGCCGGATTTTCCTTAAAGACAATGTCCCACCATGCAACTGGCCACACTCAGTTAATTCATGCTGTCAGCTGCCTTTATTGGCCGTTGAGAATCCAGTATTGATTCTTGGACCCAGCAGCAGTACAAAGAGCTACTAGTGCGTGGCCAAAATGCTACAATAAGGGGCTGGCAGCTAGAGAGAAAAGCAGCCATTCCATTGCACGAACAAGGTCCATTAGAAGACATTGCAGTGTAATATAAATAGTATTAGCATCCCTCTTCAGCTCCAGTGATGTCATGCTGGCAGAATGAGAGTCAGGGAAATAAGGTTTAATGTTAGATAAATATAAAGGCATTTAATGTAATTTAATTTGGGGCTCTCTTTCATTTCAAAAGTGCTAAGAGTAGCAAAAATATTTAGTTTCATTTGAGTAAGTATTTATATGCATAAAATGATTTTCTAATAAAATTTTGTATGAACTAAGCAATTAGTCATTTGTAGTCTAACCAGCATGATTAATTTTATTGAGAAGTAAATAGTTTCTTTTTCACAGATTCAATGTAGTGTGTCTACTTGTCATTTATTATATCTTTTAGCATTATAATTTAAAAATATTGAGTGTCATGTAGAGAGAAGGAACCATCTCTTGGTATTTTTAGTTCTCAACATTTAATAGACCAAGTTTATATTTCCTGTCTCTCTGTCTTTCTCCCTCTCTCCCTTTCTCATTTCTGGAAATTGTTAGGATCTTTTGTTTAAATTCTTACATCCATTACTTCTATTTATGGGGGAATTTTTCCTACCCTACCTTGTCAGTTCAAAATTAATTATAAATGTAGAATAGATTGTGCTGTTAACAAATACTCTATGCAGAAAACAAATTGTACTCTCAAAATGGATAATGGATAGCTTGGAGAGGCAATTGATGAACCTATGTCACCTACAATGACCGAATAGATTTTAGAAAAAAATCTCACTGTCAGGAATTGAAAGAATGTGTTTGAACTCTCCTTGGTCATAAATATGCCTAAGATTAGTGGCAATTCCATAAAGTTCCTGACAAAGTTTAAAGAAAGTTTGAATGGCAGTAACTCAGATAGGTGTTCTAGCTCCTAGGAGCACATGTGATGCCTGGGGCCAGTGTCCAAAACTCGAGCAAATCTGTTTTCTAATTGTAAATGATGAATAGTACAAATAACCTAATACATTTTCAACGTGTCTGTTACGTTTATTAAAGTTGAATTCAAATGTTTCTAATTGCTTTTACAAACTTTCTTTAAAAATGATATCCTGCTTTTACCTCAAAAGGTTTCCTGCAATGTATTTTGACCACGTCTACTCTGCCTTAACAGATCCACCTCCCTTTCATTCCTTCCCTCCCTTTCCTATCTTCCCTATCTATACAACTTTGTGGGGGTTTTATTTGGTTTTTGTTTGGTTTTATTTTGTTTTTGCCAAACTTGTTTATCAACTAAAATGTAATTTTTAACCACCATTATTCACTAGCAAAGGCTCAATGACAGCAAACACATGAGTTTTCATAGATGACAGAGTGAACAGTGTCATCCAATCTTTATGATCATATACTAAAACAATTTAGGCCTGAGAAAGAAATGGCTGGAAGGTCTCACTTCCCCCTGTTTTCACAGAAATCTAAGGACACTTAAATTAAGCTTCATATATAAGTCGAAGTGGCAGCTAGGACTGGCCTAAATATTCTGTTTTTGTTTTTTGTTTTGTTTTTTGGGTTCTTTTTGTTTTTGTTTTTGTTTTTTTAGTATAGAATAGAGTTTATTTAGGGCATCTTTAGTTAAGAGGGTAGCAGAGGGAGAGAAAGGCAGAGAGAGAAGGAGAGAGGAGAGAAGTAGGGGCTGGCCATGAGCACGTGGAGAGAGGGGGAAGGGAATGGAGAGAGAGGAGGAGCAAGGGGGCAAGAAGCAAGGGAGAGAAGCAGGAGTAAGAGCTATTCTGGGTCTTCTTGATTATTTTTTTCATATTTATATATTTATATATATTTCATATTTATATATATATATTAATAGTTCATTTTTAAAATGGGTGCATATTGTGAATTCTGATTCCTAGAGTAACAATATTCTGTGGAAAATCTAAAAATTAAATATTAAAGGCCAAAAAAATGTGGGTTTTCAGTATGTTTACCTTTCAAAAAGCAATTCCATGTACTTATAGTTTTCTTGTGTTATATTAGACAGATTTACACAAGCACCTATGTTTCAGCAATAAACACATTGGCCACGTTTGTAACTGACTACATTTCTGTACATAACATGTTGGTGCATTCACCATAGACACATTTCTACCAAGTATTTTTAAGTTTAGCACAGATCCTATATAATAAATAGATACATAGTGTTTCTGACAGTCAGGGTGTCATAGAATGATTTGGTACCACTCTGTCTGTATTTTTCTGTTTTCTGTTTTCTGTTTTCTGTTTAGTTTTGGCAAGGTAAAATTGATGTGCATTTTATATTCTTGTCTAAATTTTATTTTTTATAATATTTGGCATATTTCCAAAAAGATAACTTTTCCTGAAAAGAAGCTGCTGATTAGCCGTTTTTATAAACCAACTTTTCACTTGAGGATTAATTTATTTATATGGAAAACTTGCTAAACATTTCCATCTTAACATAATAAGCTCTGTTTAGCTGTAAGCAAAGAACTTGATTATGATATATTATTATCAAAGTTTCAGATTTGAATATGATATTTATATTAATGTTATTTGCTGCTGTGGTTCAGAATTGAATTCAGGGCACCAACTTGTATTTAGTAATTGACAAAATGCCTTTGTCATTTTGGTTTCTCAATCAAACTCGTTTCCTCTCATATTGGAATTTCTAAGGTGGATTGCCCAGGTGTCTTGTGGATGGATTTCCTACTACTGTACTTTAAATTGTCCAGTGTGTTTTAGTAATCTATAATCCTAGTGCAGACGATGGCATCTTTGATCACCTGTATAATAAGAATACCATTGCCTTGTGAATTTGACTTTGATTAAGGATCTATCTAAAGGTTTATTGTTGATTTGTGTTTTTATTGTGAGGTGCTCACTGATAGCCTGTGTTGTACATATTAACAAATTTTTCACTGATTCTTCAGAGATCTTGGTCATATACATTTTAGTAAATATTTCTAGTTCATAGCACATGTTTTAGGTTTCTTTGCATAATTAAATTTATTCTTTGGGGAAGTTATGAGTAGTTTTGTATTTAATGTCTGAATATTTTGGAAGATTTTAGAGGTTATACTTGTACCCCTTGGTTGCAAAACATCCATGGATTATTGCATATTTTATCTTATGTTTACATGCCTTTTCTTTCAACAAATATGGGATTTATTTTGATCGTACTAGTGATGGCATCCAGTGTAGCTGTATTTTAATGTCCCTAAAAAACAAGCTACTGATTTCTTTTTTATCAGATATTTTCTTTATTTACACTTCAAATGTTCTTCTCTTTCATTTCTAATCACATTGCCCTCATGTCTTTCATTTGTTCGGTGGAATGACATTAGCAACAACTTAGAAATGTTCATAATGTTTGCTCCCAAAGCATGATAGTACTTCTGTGGAAAGGGATTGTGTCTAACCACTACCTCTGAAAGCATTTGTTATCTCTATTCTGCTTATCTCATAATTATATTCAGCACTTCTCACATCTGGAAAAAGTCTGCTCTTTAGATATCTTGGTGAATATTGTTCACCTTCCTCCTCTCCACTGACCACCTCACACATTAGCCTTTTTAATGATTTCAAACCTCATGTTTCTTTAAAAAAAAAAAAAATCTGGGATTTGTACCATTTATTTCCTCACCTTGATTTTATATACATGTATTCATACAAGAATAGAAGAGAAACTTAAATCAAACAGCTTTGGTGCAAATGGCTGTGTGCTTTCCTTTATCTACACTCTATGATTTTTGATATTCCTATGGAATAATAAGAGTTATGTACACTTGTGTCCTGCCTGTTGGTGATGTGATTCTCTCAGGCAATGGACTTCAGACTCTATAATTTCTGATTTATTTATAAGAAGTAATCCAGTTCTTTCTATTTACCTTCGGTGTGTTTCTACTATCTCTTTTCACTTCCAAACCAGATACCTCCATCCTAGATTTAGCAAAATGCTCTTTGTTTCTGTTACTGCAATGATAACATAAAAGAGCATGATATCTTTTTATGAATTACTAGAATCATCTGTCTTACGTTTGGCCATGATATTCCTCTGTATTAGCTTTTTTGGTAGCTTCCTAACAAACAGAATATATATATAAATATATATATATTTATATATGTGTATATATATTCATATATATACACATATGTACATATGTATATACATACATATATGTGTGTGCATATATATGTATATATGTATACATACATATATGTGTATATACATATATGTATATACATACATATGTATATATATGCATATATATAAACATTATTTACATTTCAAATGTTATCCCCGTTTCTGGTTTCCCCCAATTCTGGAAACCCCCTATTTCATCCCTCTTTCCTCTGGTTCTATGAGAGTGTTCTTCCACCCACCCACTCCCACATCCACTCCCACAAGTCCCTACACTGGGACATCTATCGAGCCTTTATAGAACCAAGGACCTCTGCTTCCATTGATGTCTAACAAGGCCATCCTCTGCTACATATGCATGTGGAGCCATGTGTACTCCTTGGTTGGTGGCTTAGTCCTTTAGAGCTCTGAGGGGTCTTATTGGTTGATACTGTTGTTCTTCCTATGGGGTTGCAATCCTTTCAACTCCTTCAGTCCTTTCTCTAACTCCTCCATTGGGGACCCTGTGCTCCATCCAATGGTTGGCTGTGAGCATCTTCCTCTGTATCTGTAAGGCTCTGGCAGGGCCTCACAGGAGACAGCTATATCAGGCTAGTCAGCAAGCATCTCTTGGTATCCACAATAGTGTCAGGGTTTGGTGACTGTATATGGGATGAATCCCCAGGTGGGATTACCAGTCTCGGAATGGCCTTTCCTTCAGTCTCTGCTCTCTACTTTGCCTCCGTGTTTTCTCCCATATTTGGTCCTGTTCTAAGAAGGACCAAAGCAACCACACTTTGGTATTCCTCCTTCTTGAGCTTCACATGGTCTGTGAATTGTATCTTGGGTAATCATAGGTTTTGGGCTAATATCCACTTATCAGTAAGTGCATACAATGTGTGTTCTTTTGTGATTGGGTTACTTCACTCAGGATGATATTTTATAGTTCCATCCATTTGCCTAAAAATTTCATGAATTTATCATTTTTAATAGCTGAGTAGTATTCCATTGTGTAAATGTACAAGATCAATTCCAAGTAGATCAAGGACCTCCACATAAAATCAGAAACACCGAAACTTATAGAGGAGAAAGTGCAGAAGAGCCTTGAACACGTGGGCACAGGAGAAATTTTCCTGAACAGAACACCAATAGATTATACTATAAGATCAAGAATTGACAAATGGGACCTCACAGAATCGCAAAGCTTCTGTAAGGCAAAGGACATTCTCAATAAGATAAAATATCAATGAACAGATTGGGAAAGATCTTTACCAATCCTACATCTGACAGAGGGCAAATATCCAAAATATAAAAACAACTCAAGAAGTTAGACTCCAGAGAATCAAATAAACCTATTAATAAATGGGGTGTACAGAGCTAAACAAAGATTCTCAACTGAGGAATTTTGAATGGCTGAGAAGCACCTAAAGAAATGTTCAGCATCCTTAGTCATTAGGGAAATGAAAATCAAAACAATCCTGCGATTTCAACTCACAACAGTCAGAATGGCTAAGATCAAAAACTCAGGTGACAGCAGATGCTGATGAGGATATGGAGAAAGAGGAACACTTCTCCATTGTTGGTGGGATTTCAAGCTGGTGCGACCACTCTGGAAATCAGTTTGGCAGTTCCTCAGAAAACTGGACATTGTATTACCTAAAGACCCAGCTATACTACTCCTGGACATATACCCAAAATATTCTCCAACTTAGAACAAGGACACATGCTCCACTATGTTCATACTAGCCTTATTTATAATAGCCAGGAGCTGGAAACAACCCCGATGTCTTTCAACAGAGAAATGGATACAGAAAATGAGGTACTAAGCTTTTTTAAGATGGATAAGCAAGGGGTACTATTTCCTACTGTTAGCTCTGTTGAATTCTACTCTCTGAAACTCTACTTTTAGAACGCTCATTTGGCTTGCCACACTCAATAAGACTTTCATAGAGTACTTTATAAAAATTGTCACTTATATAACACAAGGGATAGGAAAATTTGGTGCCTCTCCCTTCTTTATCAAAACACTTTGTTCTACTTAGTTTTTGAACTCAAGTTATTGTCTATCTCTGAGCTTCTTGAGGCAAGTTCTATCCTGTTTTGTCTTTTTCTTCCTAGTAGTCAGAAGTCCGACACCAAGTGAGGAACTTGTAAATTGTTTGCTAACCTGAATGCCAGAGGCAATTTTATCATTTCTTGTGTACTTCCCTGCCTTATAGTTACACCAAAGGGAAATTTTTGAGTTTTTTTTTAAGATATTTTCTTTATTTACATGTCATATGATTTTTCTTTTCCCAGTTTCCCTTCCCAGGAACAAACAAACAAATAAACAAACAAACAAAAACAATAAGAACAAATCCCTGTTGGCTCCCCCCTCCCCATGCTTGCCACCCCATCCTCTCCCACTTATTGGCCCTGGCATTCCCCTATACTGGGGCACAGAACCTTCACAGGACCAAAGACCTCTCCTCCCATTGATGATTGATTTTGCAATCCTCTATTATACACAAGCTGCCAGAGCCATGAGTCCCACCATGTATACTCCTTGGTTGGTGGTTGAGCCCCTAGGAGCTCTGAGGGTACTATAGTTAGTTCATTGTTAGGGAACTAACAATCCCTAACTAGTTAGGGATTGTTGTTCATCCTAGGGGGTTGCAAATCCTTCAGCTCCATTGGTCCTTTCTCTAACTCCTTCACTGGGGACCCTGTACTCAGTTCAATGGATGGCTGTGAGCCTCTACATCTGTATTAGTCAGGTACTGTCAGAGCCTCTCAGGAGACAGCTATATCAGGCTGGCTTGAAGATGCTCCAACATGTAATAAGGACACATGCTCCACAATTTTTGAGTTTTAAAACATGCTGAGAAGAAATCAGTCTTTGAAGTATTGTACACAAAGCGACTATGGAAATTCTTGCTTTCAAACAGCAATTGAAGGATTATTTCCTAAATAGAGAGAAGCTAGTCAAAAGGAGTGAACATAACCAAAGACATTACCTGGTGGATATTCTTTGACTTGGTATTAAGTCTTCGTTCTGGTTCTCTGTTTTTATTCAAATGTGATTTCTACCGATCTATTTCTCCCATATCCTTGGTGTTCAGACTAGTGTAGCAGTCATTGTCTCTAAGTAATGTGTGATCACTCTTCCCAATACTTGCTCATGATGGTATTAGAGATGTGGACTATATTAATTTATGTCACTTAAATTTGAGTTTGGGGATATTTAAGGAAAAATATATAAAGAGGAAAACTTATAATGTTGAGGAATAAATACCAGTTGAAAATAAAACTACTTTTTTTGTATTACCTACAGGCATTGCATTATAGCATTTAAAACCTATAGGAAGACATTGTCTTTGTACTCATTTGTAATAGTTTTAACTGCAACTCTTACAGTATTTTCCAGAATAGTTATCGATTTAGGAAGCTCATTTATATTAGAGTTCAACAAGCTACAAGATTAATGGTAATTAACATTTTATATTGTAATGAGAAGACTTTAATGCTATAAACTTATCTAATCATGACACTTTTGGGAGACTTGATGAATTTTAAGTCTGTTATGGTATGTATGCCTTGGGTCTTGGTAAGATTCAGGTCACACATTTTTATTATTTGTCATAGAGATAATTTCCCCTGGCATACTTTCTTGTCAGTTTTCTTTGAGACTGTTATAATGACTTGCTGACCTGAGAAATGCCTTGGCCATGGGGTTCCGCCCCAAGAGATACAACATGCTAAATGCTTCCCTAAATTAATCTTCTTAATTTATAGACACAAGTACTGCCTTGAAATTCTGCTTTCTACTAGCAGGCATAACATAAAAAGGAAACCTTAATCAGATGGCCATAAATTTCTTGGATTCAGTTCTAAGATTTTAATAACAGCTTCTTCTTCTTCTTCTTCTTCTTCTTCTTCTTCTTCTTCTTCTTCTTCTTCTTCTTCTTCTTCTTCTTCTTCTTCTTCTTCTTCCTCTTCTTCAATAGGTTGTTTTTCAGAGCTAATTCTGATCAAAACCTTTCTCAGCAATTAAGGGTACTTCCATAACCTCTATTGCAAATGTTTTCTAAGAACCAAAGCATCTCAGGTGACTTGATGCCCTTCATTCTTATAAATACTTTAGAGAGAGTTTAGGTGGAGAAGATTTGTTCTAGAGGGTACATATTTATAGAAGCTTCTTACCAGCATTTGCTCTTACTTTGTGTTTTATATTTGATTCCTGACAATTAGCCTGTATATGGAGCAGGTATGTGATGAGGCTTCACATTTCTGAAGATTCTTTCCAAAGACATGAAAAGAATAAAGCAGCTGTTGGGCCTTTTGTTTTTGTTTTTGTTTTCTGTTTCTAAAGGAGTGTGAAGTCTGACCCTTGCTGTTGAGGATCATATCACAGATTTTGGATCTGTATACCCTACCAATGAGAATTGTCTCCTCATACTTCCAAGAATTTGAGCTGGGTTGTAGGAAATGTATAATGGCACAATATGAAATATAGACTAAAAGTTTACTGATATATATCTGAGGAAAGCAGAAAGACATGGGCAGGACAAAGTGAGAACCATTGATTATAGGGAGAGTCAGAAAAAGCAGCCGTGTTGACCTGATAATCTTATGTGAGCCGATTCTGGAGATACTGGCTTGGAAAGGCTCCAGAGTCCATGGGGACAGATTGAAAAAGACTAATAAAGGATTTGGATTTTTATCCTGAAAAGAAGTCTCCTTCATTAATAAGTGCCAGGTCACATAAGATTATCAGGTCAACACGGCTGCTTTTTTCTGACTCTCCCTATAATCAATGGTTCTTGCTCTGTCCTGCCCATGTCTTTCTGCTTTCCTCAGATATATATCAGTAAACTTTTAGTTTATATTTCATATTGTGCCATTATACATTTCTTCTTTCAATGCTCTAAAGCATTTTTCTTGTGAGACTGCCTAAGGCTATCTACTTAGAAGATGTGGGATCCTATAGATCAAACAGTGAAGAACCCATATTTTAAGATTTCTTTGCTTTTTTTTACCCTGAAAATTTTGTTAAATGGGTTCTTCTCAGTGATAAAAATGTGAGTATATGCATGTGCATGCGCACACGCGCTCACGTGTGTGTTTGTGTGTGTGTGTGTATACGTAAGTGCATTGCAAGACAGCTTTAATTGTTTGATCTCATGCTTCTTTTTATGTTCTTTTGATAATGATTTCTTGATCATAATTGCTTCAGTTGCTATAGCCAGCTTTATAGTTTTTAGTGCTTCTAACTTTAAGAAATGTAAAAGTATTTTTAATAACCTCTCAGAGTCATCATATTTATTTATACTTTTCTTAATCATGCCTATAGAAACATATTCATAGTTTTGTATTAAAGGATTAAGAATTCTTGTCTTTTGTCTTAAAACAATCAAATATTACAAAAGTAGGAGTAAGGGGCCAGTGGACTGTGGCCCCAGACAGAAGACCTGGTAAGACTGAACAAGTTCAAAACACTGGGAATTCTCATAATTAAGAATGGCAGGAATTAGAACCAGCTCCTGGCCAGGGTCTGGAACAGGTACATCCCATTGAGAGCGTCCTGACTACCAGCCAAGTAACACAAAAGCTTAGAGTTCTCTATGTTAATGAGTTATCTCGACAGGTCCCAAATGGTTATACAATGACCTTCTCTTCTTGAGCATCCTTCTGGCAAAAGGTATTTAATCCTTGGTTCACCCTGTATAAGACTTACACATTCGTGTCTGCCATGAACAAAAGCAGTTTGGACAAGCAAGGAGTGTCTCTTTATCAAGGATTTCTGTTGGCAGAAGCCTTCATCATAAAAGCCATATCTAAAGGCCTTTTTTCCAGCCTCTCTGTACTTTTGGCACTCACTCAGAATCAAACCTGATTCCTTCTGTTCCTAGCAGGGAAGGGGAAGCTCAGGTCTGTGGTCCCTGTTCCCAAATCTTCAAAGTCCTGAGCAGCATCTGGGTACACAGGAAACTGGGAACCACCATTCTCAACTCCTCATGGTCCATAGCAATGTCTAGGTGCATGGGAGTTTGAAAACTACAGCTTCCATCCTAGATCTCATTGTTTGTGTTTTCTCACCTGTAGGAGCAGCTGGGACCCCAATCTTGCAATGTGTTCTGCCTCCCCTCCACAGCATATTAGCAAGGCACATATGCATCCCTGAAAGGAGTAAAGATCATGCTGTTCTTTTCTAAAGCTGCTTTTAGAATTAGGAATTTGGTTGAAAATGTAAATTAGGTTCAAGAGAAGGCCACAAACTTTGCCAGATATCAAGGTAGGTCACAGACCTCTCTGACTCACTATGCTCCCCACCTATGCCCAATCCCTCCCTCCATCCTCATCACCATGTCCTACCCTTTAAATGGGGCCAAGAGTCTCTACTCAACTTCAGGGCACAAAGGAAGAAAGGACAGAGAAGAAACAGAAATCAATGAGCAAAATACCCATTCAACAAAGGCCTCTGGGACACTATAAAAAGAGCAAACCTGAAACTAAAAGGTGAAGGAGAAGCATCCCCTCTCAAACTCAAATATCCAAAAAAATATTTTCAACAGGATCATTGAAGAAAATTTTCCTTACATAAGGAAGGAAAAAGGTTGTCAACCAAGCCTACAACACACCAAATAGACTGGATCAGAAAAGAAAGTCCCTTCACCATATAGCAATCAAAACACTAAACATACAGGACAAAGAAAAATATTAAAATCTACAAGGGAAAAAGAGCAGGCAGCATATAATAGGTTGATCTATATGAATTATACCTGACTTGTCAATAGACATTCTAAAAGCCAGAAGGGCCTAGACAGATATCCTGCAGACTCTAAGAGACCATAGATGTCAGTCCGTACTACTATATCCAGCAAAAATTTCAAGGACCATAGATAGAGAAAAGATGATATTTCACAATAAAGTCAAATTCAAACCATATCTATCTACAAATCTAGCTCTACAGTGAATACTAGAAAGAAAACTCCAACACAAGGAGGGGTTACCTACATCCAGGAAAACACAGGAAAGAAATCATTCCACAAAAGCAAAACCAAAGGGAGGCGTATATGCAGATACATAAACATACAGATATAGACACACACAAACACACAAACACACACACACCTTTACAAACACACGTACACTATCCACAATCAACAAATAACAAGCACTCCTCATTAATATCTCTCAGTATCCGTAGGCTCAATTTCCCAATAAACAGACACAGAATAACAGAAAGTATGCAAAAACAGGATACATCTTTCTCATACACATAAGAGATATACCTCAACATCAATGATAGACCTTACATCAGAGGAAAAGATTGGAAAAAGATTTTTCAAGCAAATGATCATATGAAGAAAGCAGGTGAATCCATTTGATATCTAAAAAGAAAGACTTTAAACCAAAACTATTCAACAGAGGAGAAAGATACCTCATATACAAAAAGGAAAATCCACCAGGATTATTTCAACATTTAATTTCCAAACACAAGGGAGGTCACATCTGTAAAAGAAACATTATTAAGCTCAAATCACACATCAAACCTCACACATTAATAGCCAATATATTCATGGAAGTGAATTAACGTTCTACTCAATGACTAGTGGGTCAACCAAAAATAAAGAAATGTAAGACTTTCTAGCATTCAATGAAAGCAAATGCACCACATACACAAACTCATGAGACACAGTGAAAGCAGTGCTAAGAGGAAAACTCATAACTCTGAGTGCCTTCATACTTGCAAGTTAATAGTACTCCTGAAAGCTCTAAAACAAGAAGAATCAAGCACAGGCAAAAGGAACAGATGGCAAAAAATAATGAAAGTGAAGAGTTAAATCAATAAAATAGAAACAAATAGCAAAATACAAGGAATCAATGAAACAGTCTTTTTGTTTGTTTGTTTGTTTGTTTGTTTGTAGATAGGGTTTCTCTGTGTAGACTTGGCTGTCCTGGAACTCACTCTGTAGATCAGGCTGGCCTTGAACTCAGAAATCTGCCTGCCTCTGCCATCCAAGTACTTGGATTAAAGATGTGCACCACCACCTCCAGGCTATGAAATAGTCTTTTGAGAAAAATCAACAAGACAGACAAAGCCTTATCCAAAGGAACTAAAACATGAACAAACACAGAATATCCAAATGATCAAAATACAAAAAGAAAAATGCTCATAACAATACACAGCATGGATATCCAAAGAATCATTAGATTATACTTCAACTTGTACTTCACAAAATTGGAAAATCTAAAAGAAATGGATAATTTTCTCAATAAACGCCACTTTGCAAACTTAAATCTAGAACTGATAAATAATTTAAATAGAACTATAACCTCTAAGGTAACAGAAGCTGTCACTAAACTCTTTCAACCAAAATAAACAAACAAAAAACCCAAATAGACAAAACCCAAACAACCAACAAAAAAGAAAGAAACCAAAAAAGACGTGATCAGATAGTTTTAAAGTAGAATTTTACCAGAGTTTAAAAGCAGAACTAATACTAATATTCCTCAAATAACTCCACAAAATACAAACAGAAGAAACATTATCAAATTCACTTTATGAGGGTATTACCATCTTGATACCCAAATTACACAAAGGTTCAACAAAGAAATAGAATTAGACACACCAATTCCCCTCATGAAGTTTAATGCAAAAATATTCAATAAATCCTCACAAACCAAAGCAAAGGACCTATCAAATAGATCATGCATCACTATCAAGTTGGGTTCTATCAGAAATACAGGGATGATTGAACATATTAAAATTCATCGGTATAACTCATATAAAGAACCTGAAAAATAATGTGATTATTTCATTAGATGCTGAAGAAGCGTAAGACAAAAGTCTAGCACTGCTGCATGATAAAATCTAGGAGAGATCAGAGATAGAAGTGACACGCCTAAATACAAAAAAAGACAATTTCCAGAAAGCCCATAGCCAACATCAAAGTTAATGGAGAGAAAATCAAAGCAGTTTCACTAAAATCAGGAAGAAGACAAGGTTACACAGTCTCTCCTTATCTACTCAATATAGTAATTGAGGTTCTAGCTAGAGCAATAAGACAACTATAGGAGATCAATTCGGAACAAACTGAAAAAAAAAAGTCAAAGCATTCCTATTCACAGGTGATACCATAGCGTGTGTAAATTATGTCAAAACATCTATTAGATAATTCCTACAACTGGGAAACACATTCAAAGAAGTGATCAGATACAAGATTAGTTAAGAAACAAACAAAACAAAACAAAACAAAAACAAAAACAGTACCCCATCTGCATAAACAGGAGAAATTGGCTAAGGAAGATATCAGAGAAGCAATGCCCTTCATAATGGCCACAAATAATACAAAATTTTTTGGTGTAACTTTAGCCAAACAAGTGAAAGATTTATATGATAATAATTTTAAATCTTTGATGGAAGAAATTGAAGAAGATATTGGAAGATTGCGAGATCTCCCATGCTCATGGATAGGTAGAATTAACATGGTCATCTTACCAAAAGCAATTTACAGATTCAATACAATCCCCATCAGAATCATAACACAAGTATTTTCAGACATTGAAAGAAGAATACTCAATTTCATATGGAAATACAGAAATCCCAGGATAGCTAAAACTGTCCTTTTCAATTAAAAAAACCTTCCAGAGGTATCATCATTTCTAATTTCAAGTTATACTACAGAGAAATAGTAATCAAAGTAAAAAGTAAAATTTCACAAACTACACATCTGATAAAGGCCTAATATCCAAAATATATAAAGAATTTAAGAAACTAGATACCATTAAAAAGTCATTCAATTAAAAACAGGGTGTAGACACTAACAGATAATTCTCAATAGAGAAGTCTCAAATAAGAAACAGTTAAAGAAATGTTCAACATTCTTAGCTATCACAGAAATGCAAATTAAGTGTACTTTGAAATTTCATCTTACACCTATCAGATGAATAACACAAGTGGCAGGTCATACTGGCGAGAATGTGAAATAAGGGGAACACTCATCAATCTCTGGCATGCAAACTATGAAAACTTGTACAGTCACTATGAAGAACAATATCGTGGCTCCTCAGAAAATTGACAATCTACCTCAAGATCTAACTATACCATTCTTGGGTATATACACAAAGGATACTCCATTCTACCACAAAGACATGTGCTAAGTTTTGTCTGTTGTGGCTTTATTCAGAATAGTCAGAAACTGGGAAGCAACTTAGATGTCCCTCAATTAAAGAATGGAAAACAAAAATGTGCTAATGTACATGATTGTTGTTTTATAAAACAAAAATCCCCAAAATTTACCAATGAAAACTCAGAAACCACATGATGGGCTGAAAACTTGCTACCTCAGAGAAGCAAAGAAAGCATCCAGCTGACCTTTCTACTTTCTACTTTCAAGTTCCCAGAGTGAAAACATCCTTTCTTCTTTTCCTTACTACCAATACCCTTCAACTCCTAGACATTCCTATTCCCTTTACTTTTGTTTGCTCCCTGTCAGCTTGATTGCTAGCTCTGCCTCCTAGCCTATGGTTGACTTTATTTAGTTATTGGATTAAAGATGCCCTCACTAGGGCTGAGACATATCACAAGTACTTGTTTACAGTAAACAAAAAGATGTGGGATCAAAGGCTGAGCTACAATTAGAAACACATTCTTGTAGTTCACAATCTTGAGGTTCAAAATAAGATCAAATATCCTACAACACATAATGGAATATTATTTAACTTTTTAAAAGAAAGTGACACTATGACATTTTTAGGCAAATGGCTTGTACTAGAAAAAAATCATCTTGAGTGAGGTATCGCAGAATCAGAAAGATAAACATGTTATTTACTCTTATAAGTGTATATTATCTGTTAATTAAATGGATAATCATGGTTTAATCCACAGACCCAGCAAGTTTAAGTAACAAAAGATCCCCAAGATGGGGCACATGGATCTTCCTGGGAAGGGGTAATAGAACAAATTTTGTGGGTGGACTGGGGGTGGGCTGGGGATATGGGATGGAAAGGATCAGAGAGGAAATGGAAGGGGGACTAAGGGGAAAATTCTCAGTATTCTAAGAGGATGGAGGATTTGGAGCCTGAATTGGCCATCTTCTGTAACCTGACAAGGTTTCCAGTGGGACACCACCCTACTTAAAAAACCTTTCTGTCTTGCAAGATGGGCTGGGGCAATGAAGGTCCAAAACTTGTGGGAGTGGCCAACTAATGACGGCTCTCATTCAAAGCCAATGCCAGGAGAGGGATCCCATGTCTGTCATTGCCTGGATGACAATTGCCTGGGAACTGGAGGATGGATTGCCAGAGTCCTAGGATAGAAAGAAATAGATCAATTAAACGGTTCCAAATGATATACTACTCATACATACTCATATATTGGTGCCTAGCTCAAATGTCATGAGATAGACAGCAAATAAGTGTGCATGCAGAGACCTGCACCCAAGCAGTAGGCAAGAGACAGCCACAATTGGGGATCTTCATTGGCTCCCTCTCTTTAGAGCTCAGGGAACCTGCAGAAGAGTAGGAGCACAAAGAGTCAAGGACACCAAGAGAACATGACACACAGAATCAACTAATCAGGGCTCACAGAGACTAAAGCAGCAACCACAAAGCCTGTATGGGTCTAATCTAAGTCCTCCTCACATATGTTAATATTATTAGCTTAATTATTTTTTATAACTTCTAACAGTAAAAGTGAGGGTGTCTCTGATTCTTTCACCTGCTCTTGGGACTGTTTTCTTCCTATCGGGTGCGCCTCGTCCAGCCTTGAAATAAGGGTTTGTGCCTAGTCTTATTGTTTCTTGTTATGCAGTATTAGGTGATATCCCAGGGAAACCTGCTTTTTCTCTGAAGGGAAATGGAGGAAGAGTGGAACTGGGAGAAAGGAAAAGAATGTGTATGGGAACTGGGGGTAGTAGATAGAAGAGATACTGTTTAGGATGTATTGTATGAAAGAGAACTTAAAAAAAGAGAGAACAGAAATTAAACACCATCCATTTCCTTGGTGCTTTATTTATTTACCAATGGCAAATGTTTTTTTGTGAAACTATTATTGACAGTGTCATTCTGTATTAATTCTTAAAATCTTCACAATGTTAATATAAAAGATGGTTTTATCTTACTTGTCCTTTGAAAATATGATCTCATTTTTTTTTAAATCAGCCAGAACCTCTAACAGAGGAAGGAGGAAGAGATAAAGACAAAGAACAATACCCATTAAAGAAAAATGGGCCAGTAGGATGGCTCAGTGAATAAAGATACCTCCTCTAAGCTTGATGAGTTATATTGGATCCCTGGTACCCACATAGTCCAAGGAAAGAACTGACTCCTGCAAACTGTCCTCTGAGATAGATACACACACACACACACACACACACACACACACACGCACATGCACACACACACACACACACACACACACACACACACACACACAAGTAATAAAAAGGGGATGAGAAAGAAAGAGAAATATGTAAAATTAAATAGTCAAGAAAACTCTACAAAAGCTGTATATCTTATTGACCTAAACTCTTTTTTTATTAGATGTTTTCTTTATTTACATGTCATACAATATCTCCTTTCCTAGGTTCCCCTCCAAAAATAAAATAAAATAAAATAAAATAAAAACAAAAACAAAAACAAACCCTTGTTCCCATTCCCCTTACCCTGCTCCTCACCAACGGACTCTTTCCTGCTTACTGGCCCTAGCATTCCCCTATACTGGGGCATAGAACCTTCACAGGGCCAAGGGCCTCTCCTCCCATTGGTGACCAACTTGGCGATCTTCTGTTACATATATATGCTGCTGGAGCCATTAGTCCCACGATGTGGATGTGTACTCTTTGGTTGGTGGCTTAGTCCCTGGGAGTTCTGAGGGTATGAGGTAGTTCATATTGCTGTTCATCCTAAGGGGCTGCAAACCCTTCAGCTCCTTGAGTCCTTTCTCTAGCTCCTCCATTGGGGATCCTGTATTCAGTCCAATGGATGGCTGTGAACCTCTACTTCTGTATTAGTCGGGTACTGTCAGAGCCTCTCAGGAGACAGCTATATCCAGCTTCTGTCAACCATCAGTTGTCTGCATTCACAATAGTGTCTGGATTTGATGATTGAATATGGGAAGGATTCCCAAGTGGAGCAGTCTCTGGATTGTCCTTCCTTCAGTTTCTGCTCCATAGTTTGTCTCTGCAACTCCTTCAATGGGTATTTTGTTCCCCCTTTTAAGAAGGAATGAAGTATCCACACTTTGATCTTTCTTTTTCTTGAGTTTCCTGTGGTTTGTGGATTGAATACTTTGTGTATTCTGATCATATGGGCTAATATCCACTTATCAGAGAATGCATACCATGTGTGTTCTTTTGTGATTGGGTTACCTCACTCAGGATGATATTCTCTAGATCCATCCATTTCCCCAAGAATTTCAAAAATTCATTGTTTAAAGTAGCTGAGTAGTACTCCATTGTGTAGATGTACCACATTTTCTGTATCCATACCTCTGTTGAGGGACATCTGGGTTGTTGTTTCCAGTTTCTGGCTATTATAAATAAGACTGCTATGAACATAATGGAGCATGTGTCCTAATTACATGTTGGAACATCTTCTGGGTATATGCCCAGGAGTGGTATAGCTGAGTCCTCTGGTAGGACTATGTCCAATTTCTGGAGGAACCACCAAACTGATTTCCACAGTGGTTATAACAGCTTGCAGTACCACCAGCAATGAAGGAGTGTTCCTCTTTCTTCAAGACCTTACCACCATCTGCTGTCACCTGAATTTTTTATCCTAACCATTCTAACTGGTGTGAGGTAGAATCTCAGGGGCATTTTGATTTGTACTTCCCTGATGACTAAGGATGTTGAATATTTCTGTAGATGTTTCTCAGCCATTCGATATTCATCAGTTGAGAATTTTTTGTTTAGATCTATACCCCATTTTTAATAGGATTATTTGGTTCATTGGAGTCTAACTTCTTGAGTTCTGTGTATATATTGAATATTAGCCCTCTATCAGATATAGGATTGGTAAAGATCTTTTCCCAATTTGTTGGTTGCTGTTTTGTCCTATTGACAGTGTCTTTTGCTTTGCAATTTTATGAGGTTCCATTTGTCAATTCTTGATCTTAGAGCATAAGATATTAGTGTTCATATCAGGAAATTTTCCCCTGTGCCTATGAGCTCGAGGTTCTTCCCCACATTCTTTTCTATTAGTTTCAGTGTATCTGGTTTTATGTGGAGGTCCTTGATCCACTTGGACTTGAGCTTTGTACAAGAGATAGGAATGGATCAATTTGCATTCTTCTACATGCTAACTGCCAGTTGAGCCAGCACAATTTGTTGAAAATGCTTTCTGTTTTTTTCCACTGGATGGTTTTATCTCCTTTGTCAAAGATCAAGTGGCCATAGGTTTGTGAGTTCATTTCTGGGTCTTCATTTCCATTCCATTGATCTACCTTTCTGTCACTGTATGAAAATCATGCAGTTTTTATCACAATTGCTCTGTAGTACAGCTTAAGGTCCAGGATGGTGATTCCACCAGAGGTTCCCTTATTGTTGAGAATAGTTTTGGCTATCATTGTTTTTTTGTTATTCCAGATGAATTTGCAAATTTGTCTTTCTCAGTCTGGGAAGAACAGAGTTGGAATTTTGTTGGGAATTTCATTGAATCTGTAGATTGCTTTTGGCAAGATGGCCATTTTTACTATATTAATCCTGCCAATACACGAGCATCGGAGATTTTTCCATTTTCTGAGATCTTCTTCAATTTCCTTCTTTAGAGACTTGAAGTTTTTGTCAAACAGATCATTTACTTGCTTATTTAGAGTCACACCAAGGTATTTTATATTGTTTGTGACTATTGTGAAGAGTGTTGTTTCCCTAATTTCTTTCTCAGCCTACTTATCCTTTATGTAGAGGAAGGCTACTGATTTGCTTGAGTTAATTTTATATCCAGCTACCTTGTTGAAGTTGTTTTTCAGGTTTAGGAACTCTCAGGTGGAATTTTTGGGGTCACTTAAGTATACTATCATATCATCAGCAAATAGTGATAATTTGACTTCTTCCTTTCCAATTTGTATCCTTTGATCTCCTTTTGTTTTCTAATTGCTCTGGCTAGGACTTCAAGTACAATATTGAATAGGTAGGGAGAAAGTGGGCAGCCTTATCTAGTCACTGATTTTAGTAAGATTGCTTAAAGTTTCTCTCCATTTAGTTTGATGTTGGCTACTGGTTTGCTGTATATTGCTTTTACTATGTTTAGGTATGGGCCTTGAATTCCTGATCTTTCCAAGACTTTTATCATGAAAGGATGTTGGATTTTGTCAAATGTTTTCTCATCATCTAATGAGATGATTATGTGGTTTTTTCCTTTGAGTTTGTTTATATAGTGAATTTCATTGATGGATTTCCATAAATTGAACTATCCTTGAATCCCTGGAATGAAACCTACTTGATCATGATGGATGATTGTTTTGATGTGTTCTTGGATTCGGTTTGCAAGAATTTTATTGAGCATTTTTTCATCGATATTCCCAAATCATATGGGAAATTGGTCTGAAATTTTTTCTTTGTTAGGTTTTTGTGTGGTTTAGGTATCAGAGTAATTGTGGCTTTATAGAACCAATTGGGAAGAGTACCTTCTGTTTCTATTTTGTGGAATAGTTTGATGAGTATTGGTATAAGGTCTTCTTTGAAGGTCTAATAAAACTCTGCACTAAACCCATCTGATCCTGGACTTTTTTTGATTGGGAGAATATTAATGACTATTTCTATTTCATTAGCAGATATGGGAATATTTAGATCGTTTATCTGATCTTCATTTAATTTTGATACGTGGTATCTATCTAGAAAATTGTTTATTTCATCCTTGTTTTCCAGTTTTGTTGAATATAGGCTTTTGTAGTAGGATTTCATGATTTTTTTGGATTTCCTCAGTGTCTGTTTTTATATCTCCCTTTTCATTTCTGATCTTGTTAATTAGGATACTATCTCTGTGCCATCTTGTTAGTCTGGCTAAAAGTTTATCAATTTTGTTGATTTTCTCAAAGAACCAGCTCCTGGTTTGGTTGATTCTTTGTATAGTTCTTTTTGTTTCTATTTGGTGCATTTCAGCCCTGAGTTTGATTATTTCCTATATTAGACTCCTCTTGGTTGAATTTGCTTCTCTTTGTTCTAGAGCTTTCAGATGTGCTGTCAAATTGCTGGTATATGCTCTCTCTAGTTTCTTTTTGGAGGCTCTTAAAGCTATTAGTTTTTCTCCTAGGACTGCTTTCATTGTGTCCCATAAGTTTGGGTATGTTGTGGCTTCATTTTCATTAAACTCTAGAAAGTTTTTAATTTCTTTCTTTATTTCTTCCTTGACCATGTTTTCATTGAATAGAGTGTTGTTAAGCTTCCATGTGTATGTGGGCATTCTATTGTTTATGTTGTTATTGAGGAGCAGCCTTAGTCCATGGTGATCTGATAGGCTGCAAGGAATAATTTCAATCTTCTTGTATCTGTTGAGGCCTGATTTGTGACCAATTATATGGTTATTTTTGAAGAAGGTAACATGAGTTGCTGAGAAGAAGGTATATCCTTTTGTTTTAGGATAAAACGTTCTATAGATATCTGTTAAATCCATCTGTTTCATAACTTCTGTTAGTCTCACTGTGTCTTTATTAATTTCTGTTTCCATAATCTGTTTATTCCAGAGAGTGGAGTGTTGAAATCTCCCACTATTATTGTATGTGGTGCAATGTATGCTTTGAGCTTTATTAAAGTTTTTTTATGAATGTAGATGCCCTTGCATTTGGAGCATACAGGTTCAGAATTGAGAGTTCATCTTAGTAGATTATACTTTTTATGAGTATGAAGTGACCCTCTTTATCTTTTTTGATCACTTTAGGGTGAAAGTTGTTTTTTATTTTCAATATTAGAATGGCTACTCCAGCATTTGTCTTGGAACCATTGGCTTGGAAAATCGTTTTCCAGCATTTTATTCTGAGTTAGTGTCTGTCTTTGTCACTGAGGTATGTTTCCTATATGCAACAAAATGTTGGGTCCTATTTATATAGCCAGCCTGATAGTCTATGTCTTTTTAATGGGGAATTGAGTCGATTGAAACTAACAGATATTAAGGAAAGGTAATTGTTGCTTCCTGTTAGTTTTGTTGTTAGAGTTGGAATTCTGTTCATGTGGCTTTCTTAGTTTTGTTGGAAGATTACATTTGTGCTTTTTCTAAGATGTAATTTCCCTCTTTGTGTTGAAGTTTTCCATTTATTACCCTTTGAAGGGCTGGATTTGTGGAAATATATTGTGTAAATTTGGTTTTGTCATGGAATACTTTGGTTTCTCCTCCTATGGTAATTGAGAGTTTTGCTGGGTATAGTAGCCTGGGCTGGCATTTGTGTTCCCTTAGGGTCTGTATGACATCATCTCAGGATCTTCTGGCTTTCATGGTCTCTGGTGAGAAGTCTAGTGAATTTCTGATAGGTCTGCCTTTATATATACTTGACATTTTTCCCTCACTGCTTTTAATAATCTTTCTTTGTTTTGTGCATTTGGTGTTTTGACTATTATGTGGCAGAGGAATTTCTTTTCTGGTCCAGCCTATTTGGGCTTCTGTATGCTTCTTGTATGTTCATGGGCATCTCTTTCTTTAGGTTAGGGAACGTTTCTTCTATAATTTTGTTGAGGATATTTACTGGCCCTTTAAGTTGGAGGTCTTCACCATCTTCTATACTTATTATCGGTAGATTTGGTCTTCCATTGTGTCCTGGATTTCCTGGATGTTCCTGGTTAGGAACTTTTTGCATTTTGTGTTTTCTTTGACTGTTGTGTCAATGTTTTCTATGGTGTCTTCTGCCCCTGAGATTCTCTCTTCTATCTTTTGTATTCTGTTGGTGATGCATGAATCTATGGTTCCTAACTTCTTTCCTAGGATTTCTATCTCCAGAGTTGTCTCTTTTTGTGATTTCTTAATTGTTTCTACCTCCATTTTTAGGTCCTGGATGGTTTTTTCAATTTATTCACCTGTTTTGTTGTGCTTTCCTGTAATTTTTTAAGGGATTTTTGTGTTTCCTCTTTAAGGGCTTGAACCTGATTACCTATGCTGTCCTGTATTTCTTTAAGGGAGTTATTCATGCCCTTCTTACATTCCTCTATCACCATCATGAAATATGATTTTAGACACAAATCTTGCTTTTCTGGTGTTTTGGGATATCCAAGACTTCCTGTGGTGGGAATACTAGGTTTTGATGAAGACAAGTAGTCTTGGTTACTGTTGGTAACAATCTTGTGTTTGCCTTTTACTGTCTGTCGATCTCTGGTGTTAGATGTTCTTATTGTCTCTGGCTGGAGCTTGTGGATCTGTAAGCCAGTGTCAGCACTTCTGGGATATCAGCTCTCCTCTGGTAACACCTGTGTGCAGAGGGCAGTGGATCAATAGTTCTGAGTGGGTCCCTGAGTTGGAGCATTCCCTGGAAGCAAGCTTTCCACTTGTGGGGAAGGGGCAGTCAGGGCTGTGGATCAACAGTCTCTCCTAGGTGTAGACAGAGGTAGAAAGGATCCTGTGCCGGTTACCCTGCCACTTCTGAGGCCTGCCCTTCCCAGCTGGACCTGCTTGATTCCCTGGGTTGGAGCACTCCCTGGAGGCAAGCTCTCCGCTTGTGGGAAAGGGGCAGAGAGGGCTGTAGATCAGTAGTCTCTTCTAGGTATGGGTGGAGGTAGAAAGTGACCTAAACTCTTTTTATATTAAAAATCTATGAAGTATCCTTAAATTGACCCTCCTCTCATTTTTGTATTAATTCATATAATTGTACAATACCTAGAAAATAAAGTAGACACAAATGTACTGATTTCATTAAGCATACGCATACAGTAGCATTTCTGCAACACAGACAACTATGTAGACATATTGAGTTCAATGTGTAGTTAGACAAATATCAAACATAGTGTATACAGGAAAGAGTCATGGCTGTCCTTGAGGGGTTCACAACATGTACTTCGTAGAATATTTGTATTTTGCAGTTAGTGTGTGCAATACATTTCATATCAGTAAATGTGCTTGGGGAACAAACTTAATCTCATTGAATTCCATATAGACAAATTTGTAATACATGTCCTCTTTTGTATCTGGCTTTTGCACTTACATAAATGCTTTAGATACTCATCTGGATTATTGCATGTCTCAGCAATTCAATTTTATTGCTGGAGAGTAATCTATTATATGAATATAAGATAATTATACTTGCTGGCTCATGACATATGGTAGACATTTCTAGAGCTTATATTTTTATTTTCCCTCTCTTAATTTTATAGCAGGAGAAGGCATGGGTTGAACACCAAATGTGGGCTTAAGTCCACACACACAACTCCTCTCAAACAGATTTTTAGCATGAATGTAGCATTTTAAAATCCCAACAGCTATGTGAAAGCGTCATGATTCTAATGGTTCACTGAACTTGGTATGGTCAGTCTTTTAAATTTTAGCTACAGCAATGGATCTAACTAGTCACATATCATTATTCTATTAACTTTGAATTTCTTAATTACCACTGGTACCAGTAACTAGACTTAATAACTCCTCACAAATACTGCACCTGATAGCATTGCTCTTTATTTCTACAGCTGCTGCTTTATCTAAGCTGAGTAGATGTTGTTCATGTAACCCCAGGAAATATTTATACCATACTTGCTGACACACCATGAGGTACAACAGAACTAAGTGTGAATTTGGAAGGAGTGTTTACATCATCTCTGTTGTGGGTGACGAGTATGACTGAAAAGCTGTACTAACATCTATAGATCAGGGCTGATATGGCCACCCTTTCACATCCTTTCCCATGTAGCATCTCATAGAATCTTTTTTGCTGTAGTAGCAGTTGCAGTGTCTAAGAAATGAGTGAATAGATTCAATTTAAGCTACTTCATCTGAAGTGAGGAATCCAAAGGGTGCCTTCTTCCCCAATGTGGTACAGAGCAGTAAGCTGCTCTGATGAATGGGATCTACCATGTGGATATGCAGTTATCTCCAAAATAGCTGACAGGCTGAATGCATTGTAATTTCTAAAAGTGGCACATATGAAAGAGAATTTAGGATGTGGAATCAGCATCCTAGTGGTGTTTCCTTTGAGCAACAGTACAGGCTCAAGGTATTTGCCCGGAAAGAATATGCCCAAGTAAGAGAGAAATTACATAGAGAAAAGATATATGGAACCTACAGGGATGATTAAACAGTGAAAATAGAGAGACTGGTATATAGATTGTATATATATGTATATATATACATATATATATATACACATAAATATATAAGTATTATATGTATATACATATATATATGTATATATACATATATATATTGATAAGAATAATATGAGATGCTCTTAAGGTCCAACCTTTAACAGAAAGGGTGAGGATTATCATAGTACATTGTATACATGGAGCTTTTATATACCAACAGAGAAAACTGACAATCATGGAATAATCCACCTTGTAGCTGTTTAAATAGAAAATGACTTAAGAAATGGAAGAAAATGAAGATGGTCAAACCTCACTGTACAAATTTCTCAAAGATCTAGTATTTAAAAAGAAAAGAAAAGAATAGAAAAGAAAAATAAGAGAAGCTCATGAAGCTCAGGAAAAGGGGCAGATGGGATGAGTCAGGGGGCTACAGGAACTGAGCAACAAATAATAGTTGTATATGCATAAAACAAAAGCTGAATAAAATGAGTCAGTACAAGAAAAAGCATTCCTTCATAGAGTAGTTATTGCATCATTACATCTGAAAGTGAGTCAATAGGAAGTATCTAGGCCTAAATTCCACTATACTCCTCAATGATTACATAGTGCCTGTCCACATGGAATAAAGCATGTAAGTTATGTCACCAAGGATTGTGAGTGGCTGTTTTCTTGAGCTGCAACACTTGGGGAAGAGTTTGCTCTCAAGAATCATTCATCGCTGAACCTTCGACACAACTGGCAGACCAAGTTCATGACCCTGCTGCCCATGCCACTGGTGCTGGTGCAGCCACTATAGCAGGACTACGGCTACCTGCCCTGCATAGGCTTCCCAAGCCTCCCAGATTCTCTTCTAAGAGCTGTAACACTTCCAGATTTTCCTACTACATTGAGAGCTGTAGAACCTGTTTGAGCTGGTTCTGCTTCACCCATCAGGCAGATAGAAGATGGAAGAGGACACTAAATAGAACGTCAACATTACTCCAAGACAATGGCAATACCACCAAAAAGAAGGAAGAATTAAGAGCTAGAATAAGAACTGATTGGGTAGAGAACCTTCTGTTTCTATTTTGTGGAATAGTTTGAGGAGTATTGGTATTAAGTCTTCTTTGAAGGGCTACTAAACCCATCTGCTCCTGGGTGTAATTGGTTGAGAGACTATTAATGAAGATTTCTATTTCTTTAGGGGATATGGGACTGTTTAGATCATTTATCTGAACTTCATTTAACTTTGGTACCTGGTATCTGTCTAGAAAATTTTCCATTTCATCCAGGTTTTCCAGGTTTGTTGAGTATCAGCTTTTGTAGTAGGATCTCATGGTTTTCTTGATTTCCTCAGTGTCTGTTCTTATGTCTCCTTTTTCATTTCTGATCTTGTTAATTAGGATACTGTCTCTGTGCCCTCTAGTTAGTCTGGCTAAGGGTTTATCTATTTTGTTGATTTTCTCAAAGAACCAGCTCCTGGTTTTGTTCATTATTTATATCCATCACGATCAAGTACACTTCATGCCAGAGATGCAGTGATGGTTCAATATATGTAAATCCAGCAACATAATCCACATTATAAACAAACTCAAAGAAAAAAAATAATCATTTCATTAGATGCTGAGAATTTGACATAATCCAATACCCCTTAATGATAAGTCTTCAAAAGATCAGGAATTCAAGGCCCATAACTAAACATAGTAAAAGCAATATACAACAAACCAGTAGCCAACATCACACTAGAGAGAAACTTGAAGCAATCCCACTAAAATCAGTGACCAGACAAACCTGCCAACTCTCTCTCTACTTATTCAATATTGCACTTGAAGTCCTAGCCAGAGCAATTAGACAACAAAAGGAGATCAAAGGGATACAAATTGGAAAGGAAGAAGTCAAATTATCACTATTTCTAGATGATATAATAGTATAGTAAGTAACACCAAAAATTCCACCAGAGAGCTCCTAAACCTGATAAACAACTTCAGCAAAGTAGCTGAATATAAAAGTAACTCAAGCAAATCAGTGGCCTTCCTCTTCACAAAAGATAAATGGGCTGAGAAAGAAATTAGGAAAACAACACCCTTTACAATAGTCACAAATAATATAAAATACCTTGGTGTAACTCTAACTAAGCAAGTAAAAGATCTATATGACAAGAACTTCAAGTCTCAGAAGAAAGAAATCGAAGATCTCAGAAGATGGAAAGATCTCCCATGCTCATTGATTGCCAGGATTAATACAGTAAAAATGGCTATCTTGCCAAAAGCAATCTACAGATTCAATGCATTCCCCATCAAAACTTCAACTCAATTCTTGACAGAGTTAGAAAGAGCAAGTTGCAAATTCATTGGAATAGCTAGGAGAGGAAAAACTATTCTCAACAATAACAGAACTTCTTGTGGAATAACCATCCCTGACCTCAAGCTGTACTATAAAGCAATTGTGATAAAAAAATCTGCCTGGTATTGGTACAGTGACAGACAGGTAGATCAATGGACTAGAACTGAAGACCCAGAAATGAACCCACACACTGATGGTCACTTGATCTTTGACAAAAGAACCAAATACACCCAGTAGAAAAAAGACAGCATTTTCAACAAATGGTGCATGCTCAACAGGCAGTTAGCAGGTAGAAGAATGCAAATAAATCCATTTTTACCTCCTTGTACAAAGTTCAAGTCCAAATAGATCAAGGACCTCCACATAAGACCAGATATACTGAAACTAATAGAAAAGAAAATGGGGAAGAGCCTCAAGCATGAGGATACAGAGGAAATTTTCCCAAATAGAACACCAATAGCTTTGGCCCTAAGATGAAGAATCGACAAATGGAACCTCATAAAATTACAAAGATTCTGTAAGGCAAAGGACATTGTCAATAGGACAAAAAGGCAACCAACAGATTGGGAAAAGATCTTTACCAACCCTACATCTGATAGAGGGCCAATATCCAATATATACAAGGAACTCAAGAAGTTAGACTCCAGAGAACCAAATAACCCTATTAAAAAATGGGGTACAGAGCTAAACAAAGAATTCTCAATTGATGAACACCGAATGGCTGAGAAGCACCTAAAGAAAAATGTTCAACATCCTTAGTCATCGGGGAAATGCAAATCCAAACAACCCTGAGATTTCACCTCACACCAGTCAGAATGGCTAAGATAAAAAACTCAGGTGACAAGGTTATGAAGGAAGTGGAACATTCACTCCTTCATTGCCGGTGGGATTGTAAGCTGGTACAACCACTCTAGAAATCCATTTGACTGTTCTGGAGAAAATTTGCCACAGTACTACTTGAAATCCCACCAATAACACTCCTGGTTATATACCCAGAAGATGCTTCAACATGTAATAAGGACATATGCTCCACTATGTTCATAGCAGTCTTATATATAATAACCAGAAGCTGGGAACATCCCAGATGTCCCTCAACAGAGGAACAGATACAGAAAATGTGGTATATCTATACATTGGAGTACTATTCAGTTATTAAAAACAATGAATTTCCATGGAAGGAGTTGCAGAGACTAACTATGGAGCAGAGACTGAAGGAAGGACAATCCAGAGACTGCTCCACCTGGGAATCCTTCCAGTATTCAGTCATTAATCCAGACACTATTGTGGATGCCAGCAACTGCTGGATGAAAGGAACCTAATATTGCTTTTTCCTGAGAGGCTCTGTCAGTGCCCAACTAATACAGAAGTAGAGGCTCACAGCTATCCATTGGACTGAGTACAGAGTCCCCAATGAAGGAGCTAGAGAAAGGACCCAAGGAGCTGAAGGGATTTGCAACCCCTTAGGCTGAACAACAATATGAAGTAACTAGTACCCTCAGAGCTCCCTGGGACTAAACCACCAACCAAAGAGTACAAAAGGTGGGACTAATGGCTCCAGCAGCATATGTATAGCAGAAGATGGCTAAGTCAGTTATCAATGGGAGGAGAGGCCCCAGGACCTGTGAAGGTTCTATGACCCAGTGTAGGGGAATGCCAGGGCCAGTAAGCAGGAGAGAGTGGGATGAAGAGCAGGGGGAAAGGGGAGGGAATAGGGGTTTTAATTTGTTTTAGTTTTTGTTTTTATTTTTTTCTTTTTTTTCGGAGGGGAAATTGGGAGATATCATATGACATGTAAATAAAGAAAATATCTAATAAAATAAATAAATTTAAAAAACAGTGAATTTATGAAATTCTTAGGGAAATGGATAGATCTGGAGAATATCATCCTGAGTGAGGTAACCTAATTACAAAAGTGCACACATGGTATGTACTCACTGATAAGTGGATATTAGCCAAGAAGCTCAGAACACCCAAAATACAATCCACAAACAGCAAGAAACTCAAGAAGGAAGTCCAAAGTATGGATACTTCGATCCTTCTTAGAAAGTGGAACAAAATACCCATGGAAGGAGTTGCAGAGACAAAGTGTAGAACAGAGACGGAAGGAAGAACAATCAAGAGAATGCCCCACCAGTCCCAGACACTATTGTGGATGCCAGCAAGTGCTGGCTGACAGGAGCCTGATATAGCTGTCTCCTGAGAGGCTCTGACAGTGCCTGACTAATACACTAGTGGAGGCTCACAGCCAACCATTTGACTGAGCACAGGGTCTACAATGAAGTTTCTAGAGAAAGGACCCAAGGGCCTGATGGCATTTGCAGCCCCATAGGAGAAACAACAATATGAACTAACCAGTACCCTTAGAGCTCCCAGGGACTAAACCACCAACCAAAGAGTATACATGGTGTGACGCATGGCTACAGTTTCATATCTAAGAGGATGGCCTAGTAGGTCATCAATGGGAGGAGAGACCCTTGATCCTGTGAAGGCTCTATGTTCCAGTGTAGGGGAATGCCAGGGCCAGGAAGGGCGGGGTGGGGGTGGATTCGTGATCAGAGGGATGGTGGAGGGAATAGTTTTTTTTTTTTTCAGATGGGAAATCAGGAAAGGGGATAATGTTTCAAATGTAAATAAAGAAAATATCTAATAATAAAAAAGGAGTTGGAATAAAGAAATTGGTGTAGTGGAATGCTATCTTCAGGGCATAATATCTTCATTGCCTTATTACCTTATTATTTAATCGTTCAACCCATCCCCCCCAAGAAGATTTCTGCAAGATTGAGCGCTTAATGTTTGTCATGGAGGGAGAGAAGGAGCCAATGAATCTTCACCCCTCTCTAAGGATATACAGGCAGGACACACAGACACATATACACACATACACACACACATACATACACACTAGGTTGATTGCAGGGAGAAAATGACATTTTCTTCAGTAATGCAGTTGCTCACAAGTAGGCCATATTCCTGTAAAATATGCCTCATCCACACTTTTATAAGCCTCTCAGATTAAAGTCACTAATTCACTAAACTATATTGGGTGGCATTGTATCTTTGGTCTGTTGTGACCTATCTGAAATGAATAGGTAGATATTTATCTTCATTTACACATGTAGTTTACCTTTATAACTTGGTTTATAGTCTATTTTTGAGTTAAGTTCTTGACATTTTATTTTTCTATGTATGTACACATTTGGATACAGTTTATCTGCATGATTATTTTTGATCCCAATTGATATCTTAGATTATTTTGTGCCTTTGTTAACAATCAGTTGATTCTGTCACCATCCAATTTATACTATCTTTATTATGGCACTGATTCAACTGTTCTACAAAGACATAATCTAAAGTTTTAGTCCAAACATGGGAATCTTTAATCTTTAAGTGTTTTATTTCTTTGCAACTTATTATAAGTGCTAATTTCACTTCAATTAAAATTTTCTATTTTGGTGCACGGAAATAAGAATGATGTCTTTTTATCAAGTATTGTTTAATGTTCATTTTCTAAATTCCTTTATTAATCCTACCACCAAATATTATTTATATTTTCTACCTAAATAATTATGATATATGCAATAAAGAAATTCTGCTTCCTTCAGACAATCGTATACCTTTCATTTATATTGCTAATTTACTTATTTTTACCTCATTATGGCAACTGAGACCTTTAGTATTCTTTTTTTTGTTTTTTTTTTTTTTTGT
>NW_022196899.1:11128657-11197987 GCF_008632895.1 Mastomys coucha
AATCCGCCTGCCTCTGCCTCCCAAGTGCTGGGATTAAAGGCGTGCGCCACCACCGCCCGGCTAGTATTCTTAAAGTAACTATATTTTATATTATTTTACCATAGCCAAATAGCTATTCAGTTAATTGCTAGAGTAGTACGTGGTTTCATCACTAGGTTTCTTTTTATTTAAAGATGACTTCATATATATGGTATAGCGTATGTGTGTCGGGGGAGCAGTGCAGGCATATGTATAACAGAGAGTATATATGCTCCTGCTTTTTAGACAAAAATCCATTTCAAGCATCTGAACACAAATTCTTAAACTTCCTGATCAGATTATCAACATCACCACATGTTTATTGACATTTACTATACTATAAAGTGAAGAACTTAAAATATATGAACTAACTAGTACCCTCAGAGCTCCCAGTGACTCAACCACCAACCAAGGAGTACATATGGTGGGACTGATTGCTCTGGCAGCATGTATATAGTAGAGGATTGCAAAGTTGATTATCAATGGGAGGAGAGGCCTTTGGCCCTGTGAAGGTTCTGACCCAGTATAGAGGAAGGCCAGGGCCAATAAGTGGGAGAGGGTGGGGTGGCAAGCAGGTGGAGCAGGGAGGCAACAGGGGTTTGTTCTTTTTTTTGTTTTTGTTTTTGTTTTTGAGGGGAAACTGGGAAAGGAGAAATCATATGACATGTAAATAAAGAAAATAATAAAAAATATAAATAAAAATATATATAATGAAAATACATCAGGTTAATATAAATGATTCTGAGAAATAACTAACTTATTTTCAGAAAAGTTTTTAAAAAGAATTTCCTGAAATATTTTCCAAATTGATTTGCTTAACGAAAGACAATAGAATTTATATAGCTGCCCTTACATGTAATGCCTGGTAAAATGTGCTTGTATGTAAGTTCATGAAAAGAGAATGGCCCCACAGGAATGTCTGTTTAAAAGCTAGAGAATTATTCAGCACCATCGATATTTGACTTGAACTTTCTTCTGTAGTAAAGGGGAGGTGAATTGGTCTTCAAGACAATGCTCTATTTGTATCTTGCATTCAGACAACGTTCAGAATTTACAGGAAAGTTAGTATTTTTGTAATACTCTCTATGCAGATGCTTAAGAACACTTGCCACTCTCCAAAAGCCTACAGTAATATTCCTATTTTCTTTAACTCAAGAATAGTTTTCATGTTCTTATTTTTTCCTAGCACTTTAACTGCAATTACTTCATATGTACTCTTGAAAAAAATTAGTCTGGCATAATTTAATTCCAAATAGAGAAAAAATGCTAAAGCATTTATTAAACAAATATTGAATTCCTTATCAGTTTATTTTTAATTATATTTTGTCCCAAATTATTTGGTTGTTCTATATTATAACAATTTATTTCTGGTTATTATTTTTAATGTATTTATTTTATGAGTATTGCATATTGTTGTAATTAATTAATGCGTATCTATATCGACAATGAAAGTTTTTACAATGTTTTTTTCTGACAAAGTTCTTGGCTCTTTTTACATCATTCTTTTATAGGTTCATAATATCCAGTGTGTGGGTTTATTAAAAATTCTGGTAGCAGTAATTTCAATGTAATTTATAGCTTTACAATGCTGAGACTGCTTGTAAGAACATACCATATGCCTCTCTTTATTTAGGCCAGAAATCCTATAAGTTTTGTATTGAGATCTTGAGCTGTTATTAATATTATTTATGGAGAGTTCACTTTTAGAACTTTATACGTGAAAAATTTTACAGCTTCATGGGATCCATAAATGCATCTGTGATGACATTTGCAACTTTCTTCATTTGGTCAGGTGTTATCAAGGTTAACAGTAAATGTAAGGCAGCTCTCCCAGATTAGCTGAAGACAATTAATGCCACTGGTTAATTATTTTTTCTTAACATTCTTAATTCAGTGTCCAGGAATTACAATATTTCAGAAAATACTAGTAATCACTAAATATATGATTTTATTTCTCTTATTAATAGAATATATTGTAATTAGTTGGTGTGACACTTTCTGAAAAAAGAAATACCCTTTAAGTTCAAGAAAACTCATATAATTTTTAATTACTAGGGGTTTTTTAAGATTTTTATCATAAAATGTGATATTTTGCTTTAGCTGGTGATTGTGATTGATAATGTCTTTTGAAAAATTAGTGATACATTGTTAAACTGATCCTGTAAGATAAAAGTGCTCAGATCTCAGTAAAGGGAGAGTACTATTCTTAACTCTGCGACCTGAAACAGGCAACACCAAGAAACATGCTAACGTGCCAAGAGAAAAAACATCAAGCCTCAACACTGGACAAAGAACCCTGAAGGCCACTAAGGAATGCCAAAAATGAGGAAAAATTCTACCACAGGGAAGAGGACATCAACTGGTTCTCTCTCTCTCTCTCTCTCTCTCTCTCTCTCTCTCTCTCTCTCTCTCTCTCTCTCTCTTTCTCTCTCTCTCTCTGCTATTTAACCTTTCCCCTTCCTTCCTTCCTTCCTTCCTTCCTTTCTTTCTTTCTTTCTTTCTTCCTTTCTTTAAATTTCAAATGACATTTCCTTTCCTGGTTTCCCCTCCGAAAAAAAAAAAAAAAAACCTGTTCCCTCCCCATCTTCCTGCTCACCAACCCAGGCTCTCCTGCTTCCTGGCCCTGGCATTTACCTACGCTGGGGCATAGAACCTTCACAGGATCAAGGGCCTCTTTTCCCATTGATGACCAACTAGATCATCCTCTGCTACATATGCTGCTGTAGCCATGAGTCCCACCATGTGTACTCTTGGGTTGGTGATTTAGTCCCTGGGAGCTCTGAAGGTACTAGTTAGTTCATATTGTTGTTCGTCTTAAGGGGCTGCAAATCCTTCTGCTCCTTGAGTCCTTTCTTTAACTCCGTAACTGGGGACTCTGTGCTCAGTCTAACGGATGGTTGTGAGCCTCTACTTCTGTATTAGTCGGGCAATGTCAGAGCCTCTCAGGAGACAGCTATATCAGGCTCCTGTCAGCCAGCACTTGCTGGCATCCACAATCGTGTCTAGGTTTGATGATTGAATATGGGAAGGATTCCCAGGTGCAGCAATCTCTGGACTGTCTTTCTTTCAGTCTTGTTCCATCATTAAAATACCATTGAAGGAACTGCAGAGACAAACCGGTTATCTTATAGCAAAATGCAAGCCCTTAAATAATATTTTACGGATTCATCAGGTTCATTTATAAATTTACAAACGCATATACATGTATATGCATATTTCGAAAAATATATGCATATATGCATATAAATACATATTTATATACATTTGTGTGTAAAAATATGTATTTTACAATATACATGCATACATACATAGACACACTCACATGGACACACACACCAACATTTAAAAAAAAATGCCATGGATTTATAAAAGAACAAGGGGAGGGAACATGGGAAGATTTGGAGAGAGAGGAAAGGGACAGAAGAAATGACTTAACTATACTGCAATCTAAAAAATATATAAAAATTTAAAGTCCTAAGATTGGTAACATTTTGCAATTTAAAATACCTTCGACCAAGTTGTTTAGATGATATAAAATCTAAAAATACTTCTACCAAACTAATTATCACTTAAAAAAAATCAGTTTTCATGTTTGACTAAAGTAAATTTCAGCTCAACCTTTTATGAAGCAAGCTTATAGTCCTTATACAATCTTTTAGAATATATTCCAATAAAAAATGAAAACATCACATGGCAATAATGGATTTATTAAGTCACTATGTAAGATTGCCTGAGGTAGGTAGTTTTTCACTATAAAGATGCTGGATCATCTTTTCAAATTTTTGAATTACTTTGGCTTTCTATTTCTTTATATGTCAATATTAAACTTTTTCCAACATCTGTCTATATTTTAAAATCTAGAATGAATTTGTAGCTTTCTTTTATAAATTAATATCTTCTTTTGTCCCAAGTGCCTTCTTAAACTTCTATCACTGCATATTTATATTTTCTCCCCATTTTGTTTCTGGATTAAATCACCTATGTCCTGTAATTTTTCCTTTTTGAGTTTATAAATCTTTTAAATGTTACATTTTAATTTTAAAAATTAATTTTTAATTAAAATATAACAAATTTTCCCCATCTCTTTATTCAACCCTTCTCTCCTTCCTCCGTACATGCTCTCTATTAAACCTGTACTTTTAAAAATTGTTGATACAGCCGGGCAGTGGTGGCGCATGCCTTTAATCCCAGCATTTGGGAGGCAGAGGCAGGTGGATTTCTGAGTTTGAGGCCAGCCTGGTCTACCGAGTGAGTTCCAGGACAGCCAGGGCTACACAGAGAAATCCTGTCTTGAAAAGCCAAAGAAAATTTTTTTGATACATATACATATACACATACATATTCATTTATTTTTTAATCTTTTTATTGTTTTTTTATTTATTTACATTTCAAATGTTATCCCCCTCCCCAGTTTCCCCTCCACAAACCCCCTATCTCTGTCCCCTCCCTCTGCCTCTATGAGAGTGCTCCCCCGCCTGCCCACCCACTCCAGCCTCAGCACCCTAGCATTCTCCAACCCTGGGTCATCAAGCTTACATAGGACCAAGGGATTTCCCTCCCAGTGATGCCAGAAAATGCAGTTCTCTGCCACATATCCAGCTGGAGCCATGGGTGCCCCCACGTGTACTCTTCGGCTGGTGGTTTAGTCCCTGGGAGCTCTTGTCTGCAAGCTTCAGATAGGAGAATTAAGGGTGCCAGAGATTGGTGTTAGTCCATGGGATGGTCTCAAGTTGGACCAGTTATTGGTTGGTCATTCTCTCAGTCTCTGCTCCATCTTTATCCCTGCATTTCTTATAGACAGGACAGATTTGAGGTTGAACATTTTCTGTGTGTGTTGGTGCCCCTATTGCTCCACTGGAGTTCCTGCCTGGCTACAGGAGGTGGCGTCTTCAGTTTCCATATCCCCACTGCTGTGAATCTCAGCTTAGGTCATCCCCAGTCATTCCCAAGAGGCCCCTCCCTCCCAGATTTCTGGCATATCCTGGATATCCTCCCTACTTGCCCACCCTCACCAGTTTCCATTCATTCTTATGGCCCACTGGCCCTCTCTACTGTCTTTCTCCACAATTGATCCCAAACTCCATCCACTCCCCTACCTGTTCCCTCTCCCACACAGTTCCCTCTTATGCCACCTATGAGTATTATTCCCTCATCTAAGTTAGACTGGAGTACAGTCACTTGGACATGCCTTCTTGTTTAGCTTCTTTGGCTCTGTGGATTGTGTCGAGGGTTTCCTGTACTTTAATGACTAATATCTTTTGTGAGTGAGCACATACTATGCATGTCTTTTAGGGACTAGGTTTACCTCAGTCAGGACGATATTCTCATGTTCCATGCATTTGCCTGCAAAATGCATGATGTCTCTCTTTGTAATGGCTGAGTAGTTTCCCATTGTGCAGACGTGCTACATTTTCTTTATCCATTCTTCCGTCAAGGAACAGCTAGGTTGTTTTCAAGTTCTGGCTATAGCATGTTAGGTTTATTTGCATAAAGTATCATTTTAAAAGTTAATTTAGTTACATTCAGAACCTGAGTTCCCCTTCCTCCTCTCCTCCAAGTCTTTCCCTCTCACGTGGTCTTCTGGCATCCTCCCATCCTCTTTTTCCTTCCAAAAATGCTTAGAAAAAGGGAGACCTTCCACTGATACCAACCCACCAAGTTGTAGTAGGACTAAGCAAATCTCCTATTGTGTCCTAGGTCCATTTGATGCTCTATTTGGTGAGCACCTATGTGCCCTGGTTAATTTATTCTTTAGGCTTTACTGTGGTGTCCTTAACCACTCTTGCTCCACTCTTGATTCCTCTTCGTCTTTCACAGAATTCCCTGAGCTCTACCTTATCTTTGGCTGTGGGTTTCTACACCTAGGTCCAACAGGTGCTGGATGAAACCTCTCAGATGACAGTTATCCTCAGCAACTTACTGGAAGCATAGGAGAATATCATTAGTAATGTCAGGGGTAGGCTCTCTCTCATGGCATGGTCTCAATCCGGGCCAGTCATTGGCTTGTCATTTCCTCCAATTTTTGCTCTATCTTTATCCCTGAATATCTTGCTGTCAGGAAAAGTTACAGGTCTGAGGTTCTGCAGCTGGACTGGTGTCCCAGTCTCTCCATTAGAATTCTTTTTAGATTGCAAGAGATGGCCTTCTCAGGTTCTATATCCTCTAGTGCTAGGACTCTTAGCAAAGGTTACCCTTATAGTCTGATGGGAGTTTCCATTGTTCTAGGATTCTGGACAATCTTCCCAGAGATGCCCCCTCCTCCAACTGATTCCAGCTCTCTCTTCTCAATAGTCTTTCTGTCCTCCCCCAACTTGATCCTTTTTTGTCTCCCTCAACAATCCTTACCCCACCCTATTTTCTCCCTATATTCTCCCCAGATGTTTTTTTTTCCCCTTTTCAGTGAGATTCAAGCATCCCAACTAGGGCCCTCTTTGTTGCTTAACTTCTTTGGGTCTGTTGGTTGTTAGCATTGTTATTCTTTAAGTGATTACATACTATGTTTGTCTTTCTGTATCTGTCTCACCTTACTCAGGATGATCTTTTCTTGCTCCATCCATTTTCCTGCAAGCTTCATGACATCATTATTTTTAGTAGGTGAGTAATATGCCATCGTTTAAATGTACCATATTTTTTAAATCCATTCTTTGGTTGAGGGAGATGTAGGTTGTGTCCAATATCTGGATATTATGAATAGAGCTGCTATGAACATAGTTGAGCAAGGGTATTTGTGCTATGGATAAACATATTATAGGCATGGCTGGTTCCTGAGGCAACATTATCCCCAAATTTCTGAGAAAGCACCAAATTGATTTCCAATGAGTACAAGTTTGCACAACCACCAGCAATGGAGGAATGTTCCCATTGATCCATATCTTTGTCAGCATGTGCTGTAGCTTCAGATTTTGATATTGGCCATTCTGATGGGTTTAAGATTTCCATCTCTTAGTAATATTGATTTGCATTTTCCTGAGGACTAAAGATGTTGAACTTTTTTTAAGTGTTTCATGGCCTTTAGGTATTTCTCTGTTGAGAATTCTGTTTAGATCTATAGCCCATTTTTAAATTGAGTAATTTGGTTTGTTGATATCTAGTTACTTGAGTTGTTCATATATTTTTGATATCAGTCACTTTTCAAATGTGTGATTGATGACTATCTTTTCACATTTTGTAGACTACCATTTTGTCCTTTTTACTGTTTCCTTTTACTTACCTTTGCTTTTTTTGTTTCACGAGGTCATCTTGATCCTAGGGCATGAGTTATTGGTGTTCTGTTCAGGAAATTGTCTCCTGTATCAATGTGTTCAAATTTATTTCCCAAATTATCTTCTTTCAGATTTATTGTGTCTGGTTTTATGTTTAGGTCTTTGATCCACTTACATTTGACTTTTGTGCAGGGCAATAGATACAAATGTTTTGCATTCTTCTACATGTATATATTCAGTTAGAGCAACTTTACTTGTTAAAGATGCTTTCTTTCTTCCATTGTATAGTTTTGTACCTTTGACAAAAATCAAATGTCCATGGGTGTGTAGGTTTACTTATAAGTCTTCAAGTCAATTCCATTGACCAACTTGTCTGTTTTTTTTTATGCCAAATTCATGCAGTGTTTATTATTATTTTTCTGAACTATAGCTTGAAATCAGCAGTGGTGATAGTTCTAGAAGTTCTTTCATTGTACAAGATTGATTTAGCAGTCCTGGATTTTGGGGGTTTGTTATGATGTTCAGTATTATTCTTTCAAGATCTGTAAAGAATTGTATTACAATTTTTATAGGAATTGCATTGAATATGCAGATCGTTTTTAGCAAAACAGCCATTTTTTCCTATGTTAATCCTATCAATCCATAAGCATGGGAGATCTTTCCATCTTCTGATATCTTCTTCAACCTGTTGTTTTACAGGTCTTTCGCTTTATTGGTTAGAATTACACTAAGATATTTTATATTGTGGCTATTGTGATTGGTGTTCATTCCCAGCTTCTTTATCATTTGTATAGAAGAAGGGTATTGATTTGTTTTTATTAACTTTGTATCAAGCCATTCTGCTTTATTATTTTATTATTTTGCAGAAGGTATTAGCTGTAGGAGTTCTCTGGTAGAATTTAGGGTCTCACTATATATGCCATCATATCATCTTCAAAGAGAGATACTTCTTTTATTTATTTTTGTTAGATGTTTTCTTATCTACAATATCTCCTTTCCCAGGTTCCACTCCAAAAAAAAAAAAAGAAAGAAAAGAAAAGAGAAAAGAAAAATAAAATAAAATAAGAAAAAAATTAAAAAATTAAAAGAAAAAACCCAAAACTAAAACAATCCCCTGTTCCCTCTCACCTTCCCCTTTTCACCATCCCACACCCTCCTGCTTACTGATTAAAAACTTAAGAATCAAGACTTCACTAGAAGAAGTAGGTTTTCGAAAACAGTGTGGGATATTAGATAGTCAAGTCACAATAGGAGCACAATCAAATACATTTTAATAGTTACATATAATAAGTTTAGAATCAGAGATGTTATAGTTGTCCTGTTATTTTTCTAGGTTCTTTATCATTTGAAAAACTTTTACTATATATTTTTAGGCTGTGTTTGATACTATATTGTTACAGGATAGCTGCTTCAACACAGGCTGTGTAGAATATCAATGAATCAAAAGCAGTTGGGAATCTGAAGGGGTGACGATATCACACAAAGTTTTTTTTTCTAATTACTAGGATCTTTCTACTTATATTTTACTAGACAGAATTTTGTCTTAAGGCAACTCTCATCTCTGCTCCATGGTTTGTCTCCGCATGGCATAGTGCATGGCCCTTCTCTGGTTTAGTTCCAGCTAAGAATCCATGAAGCACTATTCTATTTTGATTCATCCACTACAATCTCACCAGAAAATAAAATCTGTTAGATCTAGCTGTTGGATTTAGTTAGTACACTTGCAAAAGAATAGAAATACCGAGGTGAAAGATTTAATGAAGGAGCACTGAGAGCTATCACGGTAGATATCCTTCTGTATGGTGCCTTAGGTGAGTCCTAACTTGGTCTACTACTTGCTCTATCTAATGAGTTCATGATCTGAATGAAACTTAGCTGGTTAAAATAGATAGACCTGGAAAATATTTACAAGAACAAACATTCCTTTAATTCATTTTGAAGGTTTCCCAAGAAAGTTGTAAACAGTATAGTGTACCATAACAATGGCATTGTAGAGATCCATTGAATTCAGATGGCCACTTCTGAGTTTGAAAACTTCTGATGCTCTGAGCAAACCACACAGCTGAGGAATTCTTAGAAAGGAGTAGAGCACTGAGTCTACTGTGACAGAGAGCTTTTTCCACATGGTGCTTCTCGCTCAACACCAGACGTGAAATATAAGTATACAACTATAATTCAAGATATCAAATTAAGAAGATGTTTATATAATTAATTTATTAGTTTAAATTAAATAATGGCTAAAGTGGTAGTTTTTTTATATTAGCCTAGTCCTAATTCATGTTCTGCTCCTAAGAGAAAATACAAATTTACACTAGATTTTATGATCAATAAAAATGAAAATTATATAAAAATAAACATTTGCTAGTTTAACTTTGATCTGTTATTTTGAGCTGAAGTACTGCATTTGAACATCAATGGTTTTTCTTTGAGTGAGTATACTTAAATTTTTCTCTCATTTCAAATAAATTAAATTGAGACTATTTTGCTATCTCAGTATAAATGGGCAAGAAAAGATCTAGTTTTGATTTTAAAATTATCATTTTAGCCTTTTTTTGTCCCAGGGCTCATAAGGTACCTACCATGTGCACTCTAAAAAGAAAGTGTTATTAGTTGTAATAGCTAATAAAACAAAAACTCACCGTAAAGAAAAAATAGCAATATTTTAGAACACACACAGTTGAAGACATTGGGGACAATATGAGAATAACAAGAGTTTCTTTCAGCATAATAAGAGCAACAGGACAAAGCCATTTAATACCACTGAATTTCTGATTCTTTTAACTATCCTGATATGATGGTGGTGTTTTTGCTCATAGATCACAATGACTCTTTCAATGGTTTCCGAGATTGATATCTTTAAAACTTCCTCCATACATGTTCCAGAGTTTTATACTAGCTGGGCGGTGGTGGCGCCTGCCTTTAATCCCAGCACTTGGGAGGCAGAGACAGGCGGATTTCTGAGTTCGAGGCCAGCCTGGTCTACAGAGTGAGTTTCAGGACAGCCAGGGCTATACAGAGAAACCTTGTCTCAAAAAAGCTAAAAAGAAAAAAGAAAAAAAAATTAACTGTATTAGTTTAGTAAGAATTTATAAACAAAATAGACTTGTTACATATTAGAGAACATTTTGAAATGAAAATGCTATTTGTAGGTTCTAGTAATAAATGAATATCAATATAAAGAAATGAAAGTGTTCAACCATACTTTTCAAAGTTTAAGCCAATCACATCTCATCCCATAAATATTGATTGAGAAGTGACTGAATGCATGAGGGAGCCCAGGCAGAGAGAGGAACAATTATATTTTTGTATACCCATCATGATTTTGATTCTTTACATATATTTATAAAAACAACTGAGGGGTATGTATACAAATACTCAAATAATTATAATAATATAAGAAAGAAAAGTGTCTCAAACCTTGATAGCTGTACTGCATTTCTTCCTAAAAGCCTTGGTGCGATTTGATTAGTATTGGGGTAGATTTGGGGGAATAGATCCTTTAGAAGTCAGGAAGGCTTTTCATGGCATCAGAGCAGTTCTGGCTGGAATGGGCAAGGTACCATGGCAGCAGTTTAAGGCAAGGCTGTCCACACATGCCTTTCCGCTTTTTGCCCATTCCTGTCTTTGTACCATAAAAAGCTACACAGTTCTTCATCGGAGGCCAACATGGCCATACCATGCTCTTTAATTTTCAAATCTTTTAGAATTATCATGCAAAATAAACATCTTTAAAAAGTATCCAGTCTGCAGTCTCATATTGTCCAGACATTGAACAGTTTTAAGTTTCTATTAGTCTCTGTCTGTTTCAAAATGGACCTTCTCTAATGAGCGTGGATAAATGTACTGTGGGTATAACCATAAGCTACTGGGGAGCAGGTAAATACTGGACTCATTAAACAGAATGATAGTAGTAGATAGTCCCCTAGGACTTATGACCTGTCTAGACAGAGGTTATTGGTACTGATAATATTGTCAGGTACAAGTTTCTAATTCCTTCCTGCCAAGATTCAGGGATCATTCAAGAGGAGAAAGTTGAACTGGCTACAATTGTTGAATGACTATAATGAAACTATTTTCAAGAGTTGTACATACATACTCACAGCTGTTGTGACTGTATACATAAAGCCTAAGCTCAACCCACACAATTAAGCTCATCCTCAGCATGGAGGGATGGTATTGGCACAAAATCCCAACCATAGCTGAGGAAACATGAGCAGTTGAGAGCTTCTGTGAGAGAGTCAGCTTTATATAAGGGTGTGGCCTTTAATAGTTTGACCACACTTCAGTGGATAGACACACATCTGAGAGTATAGGGTCAGCACAAACTGGGCTTGATTATTTTTTAGCAAAGTACTGCAATTGGTTTGGTAAGGAACGTGGGGTCAAACTGAGAGGTGTTTAGTAAGAGAGTAGTAAATGCGATCAGTAGAGGGTAATAAATGTATGGAACTCCCAAAGAACCAATGAAAACTTAGAACATAGCATCCATTTTTACACTTTCTAGTAATAACAACAAAAAGTTCACAAAACAATAGATATTTAGTAAGAAAATAAAGATTCTGAACGCAGGCAAACAGGCTGCTCTGGCCACACACCTCTGCTCCTGGTCAACTCTGCTGCTTCAACCATGATGCAGCAAGCTTGACAATGAAGAATGAAACAATACCAAAACTCTCAGATACTTCTTGACCTGTTCTTACCTTAAAGATGATATGTTTTCATTATTTCAATTATATTGAAATATGACATACTTTCGACTTTGTGTTTTGGGGAAAGCTTTTGGTTAAAGGCTGAGAATTCAAAGCACAATGCCAAGACAATCCACCAGCTATCCACCTATCCACCAGCTCTATGTAGCTATCCGCCTATCCAACAGCTCTGTGTAGCTATCCACCTATCCAACAGCTCTATGTAGCTATCCGCCTATCCAACAGCTCTGTGTAGCTATCCACCTATCCAACAGCTCTGTGTAGCACGGACAAGTCTGCATGCTTGTTAGTTTTATTGATTGTTGTACCCACAATTTTATTTGCTATGATTATGTTGTTTGTAGATCTTTTTCTTAAAAATAAATTCTCTAATACAACCACAATTTGCCCTCTCTTCTCCTCCTTTTTGCCCCCCCTTCACTCTTCCCCCTTTCCTTATCTTTTCAGAAAAGAGCAATCCTCTAAAAGACAAAACAGGACAAAACAAGGTGTAATAAGGCAAGGCAAAAGTCCTTTTGTGGTGGCTGGACAAGGTAAGTTAATAGGAGGAAATGAGTTTCAAGACCACACAAAAGAGTCAAACATTCACTTGTTCCCATTGTTGGGAGTGGCACAAAAACACCAAGGTGACCCCATACTATGTATGCAGTGGACCTAGTATATACCCATACAGGTCCCTTGCATGGCACTTTATGTGTGCCTACATGAGATCTGCTCAGTTGATTTGGTGAACCATGTTCTCCTATTGCAAGTACCATATTTTCTGATGCTCTCCTACTAAAATTTAACCTACATAAATTATCTTCTTGAAAATTGGGCCAATTGTTAGATTATTTTATCTGCTTTTGTTAGGAAAAATTAGATTTTATCTAATTTTATTAGGAAAATGAGATAATTTTGAATTCTTATGTTGATAATGACACTGACTAAACCTGGGCAGTATTCTTCTTTTGTTTTGTCTTCTGGGAGACCAAGCAAAACATAAGAAAAATATCTATAAACTTGGTGGAATTTATTTGAAAGGTTAATAGTGTATCTTAGGCTTCTATTGCAATGAAAGCACAATGACAAAGAGCATCTTGGTAGGAAAGGGTTTATTTCAGCTTATAGTTAGAGTAAAGCATTAAGTGAAGTTTGGACAAGAACTTGAGGGAGAAATTTAAAGGCAAAAAATGAAGAAGCAATGGGGTAAAGTGACTAGATTGTTTGCCTAGCCTCTTTTTTTTAAAAAAAAAAAAAATACAACTTACAACATCCTACCCAGGGTTACCACCCAGAGAGAGGGCTAGGCCTGTTCACACAGGCCAGTCTTATGAAGGCATTTTCTCAGTTTAGAATTCCTCTTTCCAAATGACTTTAGCATATGCCAAATTGAAATAAAACTAATCAACACACTGTAGGTAGTTTTTTGCATGCAAAATTGTAATGTATTTACAGTTTAAAACAATGATAAGATTTTGTAAGGTTGTTATTTCTCAATTATTTGCATATTATAACCTTGGAATTTATTTAATTCATCAATCTACAGGCCAAAAAATTTCAAATTTTTCACTAATGGATTATCTTTGTAATTTCTGTACAACACTTGAATCTTACAGTTCATCAATTTTTTCTTTTTACTGTTCACCAATTTTTCATTTTCTACCTTGTTAGTACTTATAACTGCTTTAGCTGAATTTTATTGGATTTTTATCTTTTCATCAATTTGTAAACAGATTTATTTTTCATTTTGATTTGAATTAAATTATAAATCATAATTTAAAAATTTGATATTTATCAATTTTGCTCTATTTTCTAACATAATAATTTAAAACATAAATTTCTGGAGATATTCTTACTGTATGGCACAATTTTCATATTTATTATATCAAAATTATTGTTAGTGAATTCGATCATCAATAGGAGGAGAGGACCTCTGCCCTGTGAAGGTTCTGTGCCCCAGTGTAGGGGAAAGCCAGGGCCAGAAAGAAGGAGAGGGCGGGGTGGCAGGCATGGGGAAGGGGGAGGCAAGAGGGGTTTGTTTTTGTTGTTTTTGTTTGTTTCTTTCTTTGTTTTTTGGAGGGGAAACTGGGAATGGAGAAATTTACATGTAAATAAAGAAAATATCTAAGAAAAATAAATAAATAAATAAAATTATTGTTAGTGAAGAAATTTACTTGTAGTTTAATTATTATAATTTGATGTACATTTCAGTCTCTATTTCTTCTATGACCTGAGTTATGTAATGTAATTTGTTTTGAATTTAAAAGTGTTCTAAATTTTACCAAAAATAGAATTGTGAATAGAATGCATAACTAATAGTAATTCTTTAAGATTTCTGAATATTGTTTAATGATTATCAATTTTTGTAAATACTTCAAACCTTAGAATACAAATTTTCAGCTTGCTGAATATAGTTATATCAGCATTGCTGACTCTGTTAACACCCTCCTTGGTCAGGAAGATTAGATACTCTGAGTAAGAGTGAAGACAGAAACTAAGTATAAGGATAATTTTGTTTATAAGCAAAAGCTATAATTAGGTACCTACTTTAAAAACTGAAACAAGAGAGCCCTCTGGACCAAGTCAAGATGTCTTCCCAGGGAGACCTCCATTCTCTTGCTGCCTCTCCACCTCCATGAGACTCTGGAACCATACGGACAGGAACATTTTGTTCTCTGAGAGGCTCGACTCAACAGCTGACTCAGACAGATACAGACACACACAGCTAAACAGTGGATGGAGCTTGGGGGCTCATATGGAAGAACAGGAGGAAGGGTTGCAAGCCCAGAAGGAGATAAGAACTCCACAGGAAGACCAATAGAGTCAACTAACTTGGACCCTTGGGACTAGCCGAGACTAAACCACCAACCAAAAAACATACATGGGCTGGACTTAGATCTTCTCAGTCATATATAGAAGATGTGCAACTTGACCTTCATGTGGTTCCTGAATAACTGAAACAGAGGCTATCTATCCCAGATGCTTTTATCTGTATGTGGGATATGTTCTACTTGTTTGGTTGCCTTGTTTGGTGTCAGTGAGTGAGGAAACACCTAGCCTCTCAGAGATATGAAGTGCCAGTGTAGGAGGGATACCCAGGGGGGCCACACCCACTCAGAGGAGAAGAGGATATGGGAGGGAGGATTGGAATGGGCAGTGAGTAAGATGTAAAATGAGTAAAAAATGAATAAATTTAAATTTAAATGATAGTTTATGGTATTTTTTAAAATGAGTCTCTGGTTGTAAGCCCTGCTTTCAGTCAAAAGTACAAGTATTAACAACATAAATATGTTATATAAACTTTACAAAACTAATAGCCCTATGGTACCTTACCCTATGATGATCTCCTGAGGTTTAATTCACTTATTTTTGTCAATCAATAACTTAGTATAAAGACATTCTTTATTACAGACAGCATTATCAATCTATATTTCATTATCTGTGTTGTAAGAGATTAAAAAAAAAAATCAGAGCCCCATCTCAAAACTCTAAATCAGTGCAGTCGTTGGTCAAGTGCTTGCTAAATGTCATTGTATGAGATAAATACCCAGCATAATTTGTTATGATCTTCAACTATATTGAGCTGTAATTAGAAACACAATTCTATTGTAGTAAACTAACAAAACTAGTTAATGAAACAATGAAACCTCACATGGAGTCTTATATTGAAATACAAGACACAACTGAAATTATGTTGGGAATTATCAGGAAGCAAATGTTATTTTTTAAATTTTTAAGGAAGCATGGTATTTTGTACATTTATGTGGTTTTGGGGTAATTTGGGTTTTTTTTCTTTTTTTCTTCTTAAATGTGGGAAGGAATTATTGGGTTGCACAATCTTATGCTATTAGCAGTTAGACTGGTTATCAGTTGATCATTTCCCAAGAGCAAATAAGAACAAACTATGTAATCTAAACATGCGAAAGCCAGAAACATGGAGTGGAATGATGAGAAAGGGCTATGGAGACCAGAGTGCCGTTTACACTTTATGTGTGTGGAGGCTGTCAATGCCACAGATTGGACTGTGTGTGGTCTCAGAAGGAGAGCTAGTATGAGTTTCTTTATTACAGGAGAATGAATAGAAAATAATCTTCCATTTTTAAAGATTATGGTAAATAGAAAATCATAATTTAGGGAAGAAACATTATGTATTATCTCACGGTATAATATTTCATTGTTCCCTAACCTGGGAAGACTGAGAGATTTTGTTTTGCCTGGACACCAGTCTCTTTATCAGGATTAATGTCCACTTATTTTAGTGCTTTCTAAGAAAATGGAGGCCATTTCACTATATCTTTAAGTATAGTCACAGTCTGATATCCATTTTGTTATAAGTTTGTAACTGGCAAACTCTGTAGCTTCTGGAGACTGTAATTTTATCATTATAATTCCTATCTGAATACTTTCAATTGACCTAAGTTTCTCCTATTGTAACAACAATGACATATATGCCACATTTCAATTTAATTTTAAGAGGACTTTCAGACTGGTTTGGCTTTTGGTGGATTGATTGTTCCCCATTTCAGAAAACGTTACTTTGGCACATGATATTGCAGCCTTGATTTCTGTACTTGTAACTATGGAGTTCTACAAAAGGACTTTAGATCGCTGGAGGATACTTTTATGAATCTGCTTTTACTGGTAAACTTGTGAGCACCCCTTTCTCACATGTAAAATTAAGAGACATTGAGAATAATACTGATGAATTCATCATGACGGAGGAACTAGGTGGTTTGCATCCTCCTAGCTCCAGAGTTAAGTTAGCAGTTGTGCTTGGTCCCTTTCCAAAGTGAAGTGAGGAGTAAAAATTGCTAAACCACCGTCTTAACATTAAGGTACCTATCAACCATACTGCCTCACATACATACGACTCAAACTTGTAAAACTTTTGTATGTCAGGAATTGCTAAACATGGAAAGAGCTCACTCATTCTCACCTGATGATGCCAGATAACTTGCATCTTCTAAATTTTGCCTAGCTTAGAGTAAAATGAATACGGATGACCACATAAGCGCCAAGGTGACACCACTTGTATGTGTTCTTTCCATTTCATGGGTTTGTATATATTTTGTTTTTATCTTGTTGATAGTGATGTGAATTGTCTGGGTTTTGCCACTAATGTCGTCTACAGAGTCCTGGCCAAAAGCAAACAAACCTGCAGTGTCGTGGTAGATAGGATTGGTCACTACTGTTTTATCTTCACATACTAACATTGAAGTTTCTTGACACTGAACCTTTTGTTGAATGCTTTCAGTTGTTTATCCAGAGTTCACCATGCTTTAACCTACTTAGTTCTGGTGATAATTGCTGCATTTCAAGATTAATAGTAAAATGGGCACAATACTAAATAGTACCAGAGTTTGTTATTTGTGAAGTGCCAATTTTCTATAATTAGGGAAATTACTAATTATCACTGAGACTATTCATTAATATTTGAAACAACATAAAAATGATGGAAATAATTTTCTAGTGGCTAAATTTTTTAAAGGCCACCTGCTGTCACTACTTTGATGAATCCACTGCTTTGTATCTTATCGATACATGGGATAGCTGTGAAAAAAGAGGAAGATACATTATTTTCTCAAATATTATGATGCAATGCCTACAATATAAAGCTTGCACATTATTTGACTTATAAGCTGGAGAAGTCCCACACTTAATCACTTAATTCTAGTACCTTTTGATGAGGTCACAGTGGGTATGTCTCATGACTGAAAGGATGAAGTTCTCTACATTTATTCAGTATTATGAGAAGCAGCACCCGTTTGCAAGCTTTATGCACAGCAAACCTAATTATCTTTATTAAATCACATAATGTTGTAAATATGATAAGCTTAGGAAAAACAACATTGAAATTAGCTATCATTTTCAAAGTTTACAGACCACAAATGGCCTTTTAAGCTTCATTTCTAAGTATGTTCTTGACCCAGAATAAAAAGTAGCATAAATGTTGAAGGTGTTTTCAAGAGTTAAAAATAAGTTTTTTAAATACATAGGACATATTAAAACTGATTATTTTTATGTTTAGTCAATGAACATTCTGAAACAGTGAATTACTAATTTACTTGACAAATATTTTCTGAGATTCTATCTTAAGGATATAGCTTGGCCAGCCATATAAGACTACTGAGTCATGGGTTAGAGAGGCTTAGTAGGAGAAAAATATTCAGTAAAGAAGCTTGGAGGACCAACATGGAGTTGAAATAAGGACCAGAGCCATACATCTGCATGAGTAAGGCAGTCCCAGAGAGTAGGGGGTCAGGAAGGTGAACACAGAGTAAAGCAATGAGAAAGTGATAAGCTAAAAAATTGAAAAAGATAACCTTGACTGAACAAGCTGTGGACAGAGTTGATAGCAAATCAGTCTCGTATCAACTGACTTTTATCTATGTTCTCAACTTTTATCTATGTTAGTTCACTAACAACTTTAAAGTTCAAAAAAGAAAAAAAGTCAACATACCTTCCAATGATGTTAGATATTAGATTTTTATTTATAGTAATAAAAATATATTACAGCATGGTGGTATTTGATTCAAATCTATCATTTTATGGACTTCAGAGAGTGCTTATAATTTAGGTCTTGCAAAGCACACATTGCAATACCATCCTACATTGGACTCCATGTTGTAATTCCCAAGGTTAATTAATGATTCTAGAAAATGACCATGCTAAATCTACAGAGGCATAGGAACATGAATTTCCTCTGTGATCATCAATCCTGGAGGCATCTATCTGCAGAAATAGCCCCAATTTCTTCCTTATCTGATAGACTCTCCAGCATCATTATTTGAGCTTTGCTCCATTGGGATCCAGTTCTAACTTAAGGATATCTTTCCCAAAGTCTGACACTTAGAGATTAATGCAATTTCAACTTACACACTGGTCAGAGTCCACGGGAAGCTGCTCAGATTATTGCTGTTCAATTTGTCCTTTTCAAGATATATGAGAGCGTCCAGCTCAAAGAGATCCAATTTGGCTACAGGATCAGTCAGCAATCTCAGCTGAAAAAGAAATTCACTGTGCCTGATATATGGCAAGACAGTGAACCACATTTAAAAAGATATTGAGTAACTCGCAGAATCTCTTCTAGAACCAGAGATCAGCTCCAAGTTTTACACTCATAAGGGAGCCCATAATAATATTTCAAAAGTTGGATACTGATAGAGACATCAGTAGAACTGGGTACTGGGTTCCAGTGTGTTGCTTGCAATGCCAAACTATGTCAGGAATTACAGCCACTGCTGTCCTGATACCACACAGCCATCTAATTCTCCCTATTTGAAGATGAAAATGCTAGAACTGGTATCTATGTGAAAGAAGGCTGTTTCAGATAAGGGTGATCCTCTCCAAATATAGTCAGAGGCCTCAGTGTCTGGGCACCAATATGTCTCAGAGAACAACTCTTGGAATGCCTTTCTTCTTAACTTCTCGTATTAAAATTCTATCACCGACCAAAATATATTCCTTTCATAAAATTCCTGGAGATATACTGGAGGAAAAATGTTTTTGTTTAATCCTTTCTAAATTTAAATTTTTACTACTTTATACATGCAAGAATAGGAACATGAGGGACACTATGCTTTTAAGTAAGTATTCTGTACAGCATGGGAGTTCTGTCAATCTCTTATGCACCTTTGTAGCTAATACAAACGATACAGCATTGTATTCCAAAGAATTCCATGATGAAAGATCTTAAGTGTCCTTAATCTTTAAAAATAATGATAGAGAATAGAGGAGAAGAAACTTTGAGAAGTTAAAGGTAGATGTATGCCTATGTTGTGGCAATAAGGTATATGCAATTAGAGTGTCCCTTATTCAAAATATTTCAGGATGAAGTGTTTCAAATTTTGAAAATTTTCAAACTCTGAAATATTTGCATATACCTGATGAGATGTCTTAGAGTGATTCAAAGCTGAATCCAAAAACTATATTTTTTATATATGCCTTATATCCATAGTCAGAAGATAATGTTCCATAACATTTTAAGTAATATTTTGTGGCTTTTTCATTGAGATTGTATATACAATTTTCCAAGTACAATATCCTATTGGCTCTCAAGAAGTTTCAGATGCTGGGAACATTTTATATTTTAGGTTTTCAGATTAAGGGTACTCAGCCTGTATTTACCTACTAACCCACTAAATTGTGTTTATGTTGAATGTGTATAGATAATTTTCTATGTCAATCACACTTCCACAAAAAAGTAATTTTGTAATAATGGCAACACAATATGAAAAAAACCCTTCTGTGTCTCTCTGTGTTACGGAGGGATCCTCACTATTTCCTGTACTTGGGGATCATGGGAACTAGTAACAAGAAGACAAGGATGAGCTGTAGATTGTTTGAGTCTGAAAGCATGCATCATTACTATTGGAAAAACCGTGGTACTGTAATATACAGGATGCCCTTCATTAATAATGGACATCTATAGTAATCTTAGCATCACATGGCCAGCTGGGAGCCAGGCATAAAAATAAGTCATTTCTATGATGAAACTCATGGACCTACACCCACAACCCTCAGAAGAATGCATTGTTTTTCTCCTATTTTACCTAAGAGGACATTGGAATAGAAAAATTAGACTTCCCACTCAGGAAACTACTTTTTACATGTCTGGGGTCAGGTTTGGTTTATAGGTAGACTGACCCTCTCAGCCCTGCTGAACATTAGAAAATTAGAGACTAGAGATATCTAGAGGATCTTTGTGTGTGTGTGTGTGTGTGTGTGTGTGTGTGTGTGTGTGTGTGTGTGTGTGTGTGTGTGTAGTGGGAAGAGCAGAATTTTTGAGGGAAAGATGAATTTGCTTTTATTCATCCTGTGAAATGAGAGGCCATTTTAATTGTCACATATGCAGAAATATGCCATCTAATTTCTTCTTTGGCTTAATCCTACCTGCAGGGAGCCATGTTACCCAGTGTGAAAAATATTCCAAGCATCTCAGCTGATACATGCTAATGGTGCTCTGTTGGGGTGTGTGTGTGTGTGTGTGTGTGTGTGTGTGTGTGTGACTTTGTTTCGATTCACTTAGTACACCAGGCATGAAGTGCTTAAATCTTTCACATTCAGCCATTCCAGTGTCTATTAATTAGAACCATTTTTTTAATTGCCCTGGTGCTTCAGAATTAAGTCAATATAGTTACAGGGATAGAATCCCCTGGGGGTGGGGAGGAATTCTTTGTGAGAAGCTAGTGGTATTAAAAACAACAGAAGCAGCAGACAATAAAATTCCCAATAATGTCTACAACCCCCTCCCTCAGTCTTTATAAATCATTTAAGGCAAAAACCCCATTCTCATGGTGCTGATTATAATATGCTTCCTGCTTAGCTTCCATGGCTTAACTAAGTTGTAATATTGTAGGTTTCTTTCTCTATCTTCAGCTCCCTCCTTTGAAAACAATTTCCTACCATTAGCTCTTAAAGGGGATAGCCAGCTCTTGTTTTTCAGATTCACTCCCCAGTTGAAATTGGAAAAGATCACATACTAGTTTGGGCCAACAATTCATTGAACGTTCTATTTGCTTTTTTTAATACATTTAAGTGAGAAGCTATCTAATTCCCACAAATATAGAAACCATACCACCCATTTTTATCTTTGTTTCAAACCTAGCTGCAGGATACTTCATTCAAGTATTTAGGGTTTAGGACATTTTAGCTCCAGAGACTAATAAATATCAACTATTAAAAGGTTGAGTAAATTTGGAGAAATGAGGTAGAAATTATTCAAAGGCATGCACTGAAATAATTATTAACATTTTTGTGATGTAGAAGTAAGGTTCTCAGTAGAGGCAGCTTCATGACCTTCTCCCTAATTTTCAAAATCTCCTATTGGAGGCTCATGGACCATAAGCCCCAAATAACTTCTAGGCTCAGACCTTGACTGTATTGCTCTCACCATCTTTCAACAGGTATCTCCACAACACTGTCCATTCTTCCTTCCATGTTCTACCCGCTTCTCAGCTTCCTTCTCTCAGACAACCCCAGAACGTGATCTGTGTTCTCATGAGAAATGCTGGAATTTATCTACTCCTCATCACCCAAAGCTATTATGGTTACTGTCTTGAAGTTCCTATAAATATTCAGTGTATATGACTATAGGCTGCTTGGATAACATGTCCTTCAAAAGTGATTCTAGAATGCATGGTCACTCTACATAGCCTTCATTGCAATTTACATTACCTTCCTACTCACTGGACTTCTGAGTCAGGCTTTTTATAGTTCACAAAACCTATATTTGTGAGTCACTGCATACAATAAATAGCATTTCCATAGTGACCACATGTCTTAGAATTAGTGTCAGGTGTATCAGCTATTGATGCCACTGCCTGCTGATGACAAACGTTCTGTGAGATTCACGGTATTCTGTGGTCTCACTTTCCTCACCTCTGAAATAAAAATCTGAGATAAATTGATGGTTTTCTAAAAGTTATTTTTAGTCATAATCACTTCCTTTAGTTGTCTTTTATTTCAAATGAAAACTTAAGAAAACAAGTTGCCCTTTATCATTGCCTATGATAACACTTAGTTTTATGTTTCAGGGTAGAGCTCACCAAACTTACAAAAAGAAAATAGCAAAATCTAAAGGCAGGCAGAAATGTTGGGCTATATATTTCATCTTATCTTCAAATGGGAGAGAAAATTCATGCAGGAAGGAAGCAAATGTACACTACATTCTTAACTTAGGAATCATTGTCAAAACAATGGTTTAGAAATACTACTTAGTAATGATTTTTCTCTGTCCTTGTTGAAATATGTCTCAATATACAACTTGAATACCCATCTGATACAGAAAGCAGTGAAGTTAGTACCCAAGGAACAAGTGAAAAGTAGCTCTAGAGAGAGAGGAGGGCACCCAATCAGAAGGCACATTGTCTAGGGATGGGCAGGATAATATTGAAGGACCTGTGGACCCTCAACTCTATAATAGCTGATCCAACACATCTCTCTCCCCTCTCCCTCTCTTGTTCACTCCCTTTCACCCTTCCTCCCTTTCTCTCTCTCTCTCTTTCTCTCTCTCTCTTTCTCTCTCTCTCTCTCTCTCTCTCTCTCTCCCTTTCTCTCTCTCTCTCACTTTCTCTCTCTCTTTCTCTCTCTCTCTCTTTCTCTCTCTCCCTTTCTCTCTCTCTCTCTCTCTCTCTCTCTCTCTCTCTCTCTCTCTCTCTCTCTCTCTCTCTCTCTCTCTCTCTCTCTCTCTCTCTCTCTCTCTCTCCTTCTCTCTCTCTCCCTTTCTTTCTTCTTTCTCACATATGGCACTTAATTACATTTAACTTTGTTTGACTCTGATCTCACTTATATCTCTTAGCTAACATTTTAGGTCTGGGTCTTAAGGATGCCTTTATTTTCAGTATCCTCCATTCTCTGTCTCTAACTCTGGCAGTTACCTTTGTTTGCCCATTTCCCTTACTTATTCTAGCTCTGAAGAAAAGTGTCCTATGTCAACATCCATGTACTTAAAAACAACTTTCTTTATTCTCTATTCCACAGAGTTCTTTAGGTATGGGGATAAAATTTCCTTAAAAATTAGGAAAAAATAACTGCTGGTGTACATAACAAAGGCAACAATAATTAAAGAGCATATAATTTGAGGAATGATTTTTTTAATGAGAAATACCCAAAGAAGGTAATTAGAATTTCCCCCATTGAACCTTCTGACAACCTGGGAAGCCTATGAGAAGAGCTGAGTATCTCTGTGATAACTTTGCTAATACACCCCCTCTTCTGACACCACAGAAAACCCTCTGTGCATATATTGATATGTGATAATAAAGTAATATTTGTGATTAAGCTTTTTTCCCTCTCTTTTTTAAATATCAAGCTGTTTTCTGGAGGAACAAAAATAAAAGAAGTTGATGTCTACAAAGTAACTATTAAGCTGGAGTTTGTCTGACTGTTATTTGGTTGTAATGGGTACTGGGCATCACAATGCACTTGTAATTGGGTCTGTACTTGTTCTCTTCAAGGGTTCTGTGTTATTTCTACTTGAACCCATTTTTTTGATGCCGCTCAGCTCAGCAGTGCTAGCTAACTCTTGTTATGCAGTTGAAAAACTGTGGCCATTAAAAATAGGATACGGTGTGATTTTGTTGTGCAGCACGGCATGGAAAATCAGTTGCTGTTCATAACAGCTCGGCAGTTGGTTGATTTAAAGCAGGGGGGTGACTTGGAATTGACAAGCAGACAGTTTGTGAAAAGGGATATCGTATCTTTAAGGCTTTCTGACTGATTGTGTTTAACTGCGCCACACAGCAGGCAGTAATTAGGCTGTGGCTTCACTGAGAGCCTGAAAGCGCTAGCCCTAGATCTCAGTTCTCTAGACTGTGTTGTTTTTTTTTCCCAAAGAACACAAACATTTGGAATTTAAATGTGTGATAATTTTTTTTTTAACTTGGACGAGTGTGTGAGTGAGCAAATAATCAACTGACTACAGGGTTTTCTTTGTGAACAGCTCTGGGACAACCTTTTACCATCACCATTGATTTTGGGGGAGAAGGCTCAGAGGTTCCGTAAGAAGCCGGACAGGTACACAATACTCCCCCGAGAAGGTCAAGGTGTGTGCCTCTGTGCTTCTGAAGCAGTGTCTTCCAGGCAGTTGACTTTGCTAATGAGACTAGAGTCAAGTACATTACTAAGATTCGTAGAGACAAGGCCCAATGGTTTTTACCTGCTGCAAGAGAAACTAGCCCTTACCTGAGGCATTATGAAAAAAAAAGTGCTTTAGATATAAAGCAAACAAGCCATTCATTTGAAGAATATTTTTCATGCACTTTTATGATTCCCTTATTCTTTCCTAATACCTCTGAAAATACTTAACTGGTGTTTTGGAAAGTGGTGAACACTAATTTCTGTTGTTGCATAAAGATTAAGTTTGAAACTTTACACATCTGTTTTCGCAAAGCATTAGCAGACTGAGTTTGTCTTGATAGTTCAAGAACTGGATCTATGGGTTGATTACAGTGACTATCTTTATCATCAAGTGGCATCCTCATTATGTTCATGACCCTGCGCTGAGCTGTCCATAAACTACTAAATCAATGCTGAAAATATAACCATGACCTACACATAAATTCTTCTTTTGTTTCCGACTTTTGTTGGTGCATTATCTTATGTAGGTTTGGATGTGATGGATCCTCAAAACACTATGCTCTTTTTCATATTAAATAAGACCATTTTAAACTATTATTGCTTTATTTTTTCTACTTATACAAATTTTTGTTTACATAATCTACCTCTACCAATCATAGCATATATGGACTATAGGCTTTTTTCGTTCTACATGAATAAATGGACTTTGTTAAATCTTTACTAGTCACTTGGTCCTTCTTATAACAACAGCATGAATGATAATCAATATTGTTTTAGGGACTCATGAGTTGCTTGCTGAATAGATTAATATAAGGAATTGGGTTTCTTGGTTCTTAGCTCATTTCATGGATTACTGATCATATATTCCATCCAAGAATGAACTGCTACCTGATTTAAAAGCAATAGAAACATTTTCATATGACTTTATTATACTAAGCACAGAAAAATCAAGCAAGCCACCACTACCCACAAAAATGGCTTTTAAGACTTGTTGCTAACAGTTTAGAGCTAAAGTTTGTGTTTAAAAACATTTTCTCTTGTTTTGGGTATTTTGGAACTGTCTTCAAGATTAAATCACTCAAGGAAAAATTATTCATATGCATATATTCTTCAACATGTTTGGTCAATACTTGGGAAGAGATGATCCACGTATGGAAGTCAATATTTCTGTAAGTGCCCAGGGTTCATTTATTTGTAGTGTTGACAAATATTCCTTGGAATTTTTGTGTACAAAAGACCAAAGATTAAAAGTGTATTTTTCCCCAAAGTGACAATGAGTTTAATTCCCTGTCAGTTATTGCCAGGTGTTTCCCTCGCTAGTATTAAGTTCTTTAAAACAGTGGCTACATAGGACACCATTCACAGACGCTTAACACTGGGGAGAAAATGATTACATTAAATTGAATGATATGAATAATTCATGACATCACATTTTGTAATCCTGGTGTTGAGCATAAAAAAAAACAGTGGTTTATTTTTCAGCAAAATGGTTTTGTATCATTTTAGATCATGCACAATGCAAAACAATAACTGAGTACATAATTCAAGAAGGATGGCGGTGAACAGAGGCCTTAAAAGTGCTTGCAGCATTTTTGGGGGGTGTGATCATAATAAACACATTTTAAGCAAATGCCCATGGGTACCCAACCCTTGTTGGAATCTTCTGAGTCCAATAGAACAGCTGCCTTTTAATTTGTTTTTGAATATTACACCTGACCTTCACCATGGATTCTTGTATTTTGCTAACCCTATAAACCCTTTGTCCTCTTTCTTTCAGCTTATGTGGAGAGCAAATACTGCTAAAAGAGACAATTTTTATAAATAGTGCTTAATATTTTTATACAGAATAAGAAATACTGGGAAGATCCAGGTAGCTGAACTCTATCTAGCCTTCTATCTTCTTAAATCCTAACTTACATCTTTTTGGAGAAAATATCAGTTATTTAGCAATTCAACCAAGTTCTTTTCAGGGAGGCTATTTATATTTCTAAGGCTAAATAAATGGTTCCTGGCCTTAGATGAACTTTCTCCCTACATATAGAAAAAGCATCTTTCCCTTGTAATTACTGAAGGAGACTAAAGATACTTTCAGCCTGCATGACGCAGTTTCCAGGTCATGTGCTGTGCAGCAACACTCAAACTTGTGTCTGCTTACCCTGCTGCATTTCAGGCTGAAATAATTGTGTACCTGAACCATCCGCAGCTGCTTTTTCCAGCACCTTGATGTGGACAGCTCCAAGGCTCTCTGGGGAAGCCAGAACAGACTCCTGCTCATTCACCCACATCTTGTGTTGATTGAATGGATTTCAAAGGTTCTTTCTCTGTGCCTTTCTCTGTGTTTGTCTCTCTGTCTCTCTCTCTGTCTCTCCCTCTCCCTTTCTTCTCTCTCTCCTCTCTCTCTCTCTCTCTCTCTCCACATTTGAAGTCTCAGGAGTTTATATCAAACATTTGTAGTCGTTTTGACTATTTAAATGTAGCATCCATATTTTACAACATAAACATACCTGCTGATAATGTTGAAATCATATTATTATTTATTTAAAACTGTCCTTTAGTAATAAATGAGTTGTAAGTACCCTTGAAATTATGACCTATATATATATATATATATACATATATATATATATATATATATATACAGAAAACAATTTTATTTTAAACTAAATTTTTTTTTGAGACAGGGTTTCTCTGTATAGCCCTGGCTGTCCTGGACCTCACTCTGTAGATCAGGCTGGCCTCGAACTCAGAAATCTGCCTGCCTCTGCCTCCCAAGTGCTGGGATCAAAGGCGTGCGCCACCACTGCCCGGCTAAACTAAATTTTTTTAAAAAAATCATTTAGAATCATATTAAAATGCCTTGTTTCTATTATTTATTTACAGAAGTTCCAAAAATTAGTTCTTTTATATTTTTAAAGAGGACTTGAAGAATGAATGTTGTATTAATATTTTTGTAGAAACATTAAGAAAGGTCACATGTAGAAGTAAATTGTGGTTGCTTGTAATGAGAATGTTTAAGGAAGAAGCTGAGTCAGCTATTGAATTCAAATATTGAGGGTGTTACGTAGGATGGCTTCAGATCTGTCCAATTTACCAAAGAGATATAGAATTACATAAATTTAACCATGATATCAAGTCATGATTTGTAAGGGAAATAGTTTTCTGAATTATGCCAATTCTATCTCAAAAGACACAGTGATATCATTTAATACTATAACTGTTGGAGAATGATGGCGGCTGTTTTCTCTCTCTTTTATTTTAACCAACTTTTGATTTCTAATCTTTCTAAAGTTAGCAGTTAGTGACTACTTCTAGTTTTACTTACAAGCTGCTTCTTTTGGTCACTTGAGACAGCTCCCCCTGCTTCTATTCATGATAGTATAGCAGAGATGCTTTATAAGAATATGACTAAAACAATTGTTTTACTGTGAAGAGACTCCTCTTTCCCCATCGGTTTATGAATCACTAATTATTAACTTCAAATTAAATTTAAAAGACAGCAAGTAAACCACACTTATTAGGAATGTTGCGTGTGGCTTCAAACACTCTTTGAAGTGTGCTCGATCAGTGACATGGACTGACCTGTGCTCCTTGCCTCAACACCCTTACATGCTTCACCTTGAAAGTAACAATTTGCTGAGTTAGCTCTTTCCCTTCTGCCACAGAACATATGTCAACCCTGCATCAGAGAATTAGCTGTAGTGCAAAGAAAGATAGTGTAGAGGAAGCCTGTTCAATAATTAATCCACCGAGTAAGTGTCTGAATATTTGATAAATATTTAGTCAATTATGTGTACCATGCAACATTGGTTGCATACTAAAGAGGCTGCACAGGTAAAAACTGCCAGTCACAAACAGCAAAGATAAGGCTATTTCAAACTCAAATGTCAGATATGTGTAAAAATTTCCCTATCGAATAAATTTTTAACTACTCACAGGATGCTATTATGTCTCTGTATTCTGTATGTGCGGTTGGCATCTCATATCACACATTAATTAGTAGTTGTTTGCTTGCCAAATGGTTTAAAACAAAATATCCTGGTGCACTCATGAAATGGATTCTAAAACATTTACCCTATGGTCCTCTTGAAATTCAAGGTATAGCAGTAGGAAGAGTATGTACAGGGTTGGTGCAGAGTCTAGAGGTCAGGTATTATGACTCCACTTAATACAAAATGATCAATCCTTGAGATTTGTGTGGTCTATATAGAAAGAAAATGAAATGAATGAAAGAAGAGAAAAGCTAATTTGCAAATCTAACTGCAAAAAAATCCTTTTAAATTATTTTATTTATTTCCTTTTCAAATGTTTTCCCCCTTCCCAGTTTCCCCTCCATGAACCCTAACCCTCCCCTTTGCCTCCAAAAGGGTGCTCCCCTACCCATTCACTCTTGTCTTGCCCCTCTAGCATCTGCATCCTGTAGGGTATCGAGCCACCACAGTACCAAGAGCCTCCCTTCCCACTGATGCCAGATGAAGCAGTCCTCTGCTACAATATGTACTGGGAGTCACAGATTGGTCCATGTATAATCTTTGGTTGGTGACTCAGTTCCTGGGAGCTCCAAAGGGTATGGTTAATTGATACTGTTGATTTCTGAATGGGGTTGCAATACTCTTCCGCTCCTTTAGTCCATCCCATAATTCTTTCATTGGGGTCCCTATGCCCAGTCCAATGGACAGCTATGAGTATCTTCATCTGTCTTAGCCAGGTTCTAGCAGAGCCTCTCAGAGGACACCCATACCAGGCTCTTGTCTCCAAGCACCTCTTGGCTTTAGCAATAGTGTCAGAGTTTGGTGTCTGCAAATGGGATGGATCCCAAGGTAGGACAGTCTCTGTATGTCCTTTCCTTCAGTCTCTGCTCCATTTTTTGTCCTTGCATTTCCTTTAGTCAGGAAAAGTTCTGGGATAAAAGTTTTGAGATGGGTGGGTGGCCTCCTCCCTCAAATTGTCTATTTACTGCAGGTGGTCTCTTCAGGTTCTCTCCATGTTTGGGCATTTTGGCTAAATGGGAAAAAAATGGATGAATTTACATTCTTCTACATGCAGACCAATACCATTAGTTGAAGATATTGTGTTTTTCCACTGTATTGTTTTGACTTCTTTGACGATAAAGTGACCATAGGTGTGTGGGTTTATTTCTTGGGTCATCAATCGTATTCTATTGATCAGCCTATGTTTCTCTAAACCATTACCATGAGGTTTTTATCACTATTACTCTATATTGTAGTTTCCTGGGTTTTTGTTGTTGTTGTTGTTGTTATTCTATCTGAAGTTGAAGACTGGTCTTTCTATCTCCATGAAGAACTGAATTAGAGTTTTGATGGGGATTGCATTGAATCTGTAGATTGCTTTTGGTAAGATGGCCATTTTTACTGTTAATCCTGCTGGTCCATGAGCATAGATCTTTCCATCCTAGGATATCTTCTTAGATTTCCTGCCTTCTACTCCTCTTCACTGTGTTTGCTTCTTTTTGTCCTAGAGCTTTCCGATTTGCTATTAAATCGCTACTGTAAGACTCTCCAATTTATTATGAAGGGACTTAGTGCTATGAATTTCCCTCTCAACATTGATTTCACTGTGTCCATGAGTTTGAATATTCTGTACCTTCTTTTTCATTAAATTCTAGAAAGTTTTTAATTTCTTTATTTCTTCCCTGACCAAGTTGTCACTGTGTAGAGAATTGTTTAGTGTCCATGAGTAAGTAGGATTTCAATTGTTTTGGCCAGCCTTAGTCTGTGATGATATGATATGATAGAATAATGGTGACCTGATAGAATGCATGGGATTATTTCTATCTTCTTGTATCTGTTGAGGCTTCTTTTGTGTCGGAATACATGGTCAGTTTTGGAGAAGGAATCATGAGGTGCTGAGAAGACAGTATATTGTTTTGTTTTAAGGGTGAAATGGTGTATAGATATCTGTTGAATCCAGTTGGTTCATAGCTTCTGTTAGTTTCACTGTGTCTCTGTTTAGTTTCTGTTTCCATGACCTGTCCATTGGTGAGACTAGGGTATTGAAGTTTCCCACTATTATTTTGTGAGGTACAATGTGAGTTTTTATCTTCAGCATCACTTCTTTTACAAATGTGGCTGCCTTTGCATTTAGGGTATAGATATTCAGAATTGGGTGTTCTTCTTGGTGGATTTTTATTTGATGAATATGAGGTGTCTTTTCCTGTCTCTTTTGATAATTTTGTTTGAAATTTTATTGGACATTAGAATGGCAGCTCTAGATTGTTTTTTAGGAGCATATGCATGGAATTCTTTCTCCTAGCCTTTTACCCTGAGGTAGTGTCTGTCTTTTGTCATTGAAGTGTGTTTTCAGTATGCAGCAAGATCCTGGATTCTGTTTAAGTAGACTATTAGCCTATGTCTTTTTATTGGGGAATTGAGTCCATTGATGTTGATGTAGAGAGATAAAGACCAATGATGATTGGTTCTTATTAATTTGTGTTACCCTCCTGGTTTGAGGCCTGCCTCTCATAACCACACCTCTCTGCCCATCTCCTGCCATTTGCCACGCCTCCAACCTGGTTCCAGTTACATTCGGAAGTCCCACCTCCGCAGAGAAAAAAAGAAGTCGCTGATTGGATTGGCATGCTGATGTACTTGGGGAGTGGTTTTACCTCACGTATTCTACCTGTTGCGGGTAAAAAAAGGATTTGATTAAAGATGATTCAAGATGGCTGCGTGATAAAGGCTCCTGTCTAATGTTTTAAGGCACCTTCCTCGTGGGTAGGTATAATTTTGGCCACTCTGCCTCCTCCTATCTCTTTTTATCTCCTATTTCTTTCTAACTCCATATTCCAGGTACTCTACCCCTTTTAATGTTGCTGCTGGACAGCAACAAATTTGATTGATAGAATTGGTATTATGTTTCTATGGTTCTCTTGTTTTGTGTGTAAGATGAGTAATTTCTTGGGTTTTTTGGGTGTAGTTTCTCTCCTAGCATTGCAGTTTTCTTCTAGTATCCTCTGTATGTCTGACTTTGTGGAAAGATATTGTTTTTTGTTTTTGTTTTTGTTATTGTTTTGTTTTGTTGTTTTGTTTTGTTGTTTGCTTGTTTTTTGAGAGTGGGTTTCTCTGTATAGCCCTGACTGTCCTGGAACTCACTGTGTAGACCAAGCTGGCCTCGAACTCAGAAATCTGCCTGCCTTTGCCTCCAAATTCTGGGATTAATGGCATGTACCACCACTGCCTGGCTGGAAGATATTGTTTAAATTTGCTTTTGTCACAGAATATCTTGGTTTCTTTCTCTATGATTGAGAGTTTTGCTGGGTATAGTAGCAAACAGTGCTGAATCTGTTTAAGGTGGCTTCTGTGTCCCTAGTTAGAGCAGGCCTCCTGTGATCCTGGCTATTGCAGATCTTGTGTGATCCTGGTTAAAGTAGACCACCTGGGAGTTAAGATGCCTCTGGGTGTGGGAGGAGGGAATGCAAAATCTTTGACTGAAGAAAATGTAAAATTGAATAAAACTAAAAATATAAGATGCCTGATTTTGGAAAAGATTATATATACATCTATATATATTTCATAGCTAGAATTAAAAGTTTCATTGTTTTCAACATTTAACTAAGCACGTTTAGGTTGTTTTTGACATACTTACTGAAATCACTCCTCCACCCCCCTCCTTTTTATAGACAGCTCTTGGCCTGCTTGTGGCAATGCATAGGAGATTTCTCAGTTCTCTGCCCTTGTCTTTCATAGAGGTGGGTAGACACCCCTGCAGATCTGGAGATGAACGGCCTCTTTTGCACCTCCTGCTGGTCAGAGTAGCACAAATGATCGTGCCAAAGTGGCTTCTTCTTCTCTCTTTCCAGCCCCCACGAACTGTTGCCATGGCAGCAAGTGCAATAAAAGGATATAGCCCAGGGCTTGCAGGTTGTGGATGAAATGGCTGACCCCAGTGAGGCTTAAAATGTCTCTAGAATCCACTGACACAAAAGAATGATTTTTTTTAGAGAACTTTTCTATCTGATGTTGCTCCCAGACCCAGAAACAATGTTTGTTCCTTAATTATTGTTCCTTTGCCCATCACACTAGCTATGTTTCTGTCTCCTACTATGCTATTTTATACTTAACAAGATAAAAATAGGCTAACCCAAGGCAAACAGAGACACTGTGAGAGATGCATTTTACAATATTAAGAGCAGTTTATGGCTCAGGGTTTACTATTTTTAAAATGACAAGACTTCCTAACTTGAGCAGATGAAATTTGATCCTGATCAGTCTCCCAGCTGGCTTCTTTCTAGAAATTGGCAAGCTGATTCTAAATTTCATATAGAATTTCAAGAGAATAAAAATAGCCAATTTTGAAAAGGAAGAACAAAGTTGGAGAAATCACATTTCCCTCATCTTAAACCTATCTCTTGATGACCTCATAGGTAGGAGCTAGTGCCTTCTAAACTTAACTACAAGAACTGATAGTCAAGATAAGATGGTAGAAACATGAGGAAATTTATTTATGTAAGTAAATATTATATATATATATATATATATATATGGAAAGAAATTAAGAATATAAAGTAAACCTGCAGGTCTCTTAGCATAGATGCTAAGAGTATTAACTGGGAAAAGTAATTTCATTAAAAAGATGTATGGAAACCCATAGAAAATAGTTAGATCCTTACTTCACTCCATATATATGAAAATAAACCTCAAATAAATTCAAGAGTTATATTGAAAATATAGGAGTTGCCAAAATATTTAGGATAATAATAGTGGTAAATTTGTCAACTCTGAAACTAACAATGTATTATTAGAAATATTGTTAAAGGTCTGATCAACAAAAGAAAATAAAGATACATTGAGCCATATCTAAATAATAAACATTTGTGCTACAATGAATACAATCAATAAAGTGAAAAGATAGCTCAAAATGTATGATAAAGTACTTGCAATTCATTTTTGTCTTGTAAAAGATTTGTCTTTTGACTATTTAAAGAACTGTTACAATTAAAGATAAAAGGCATTTCATTACTAATGGACAAACGTTACAAATAAAATTTAATCAAATAATATGTAAAGTGACCAATAGGCACATGAAGAGATGTTAAATTATGTTACATTATTATTTCAGGGAAACAATAACGCAAAGTACAATGAAATGTCACCTCCTATCTGTTAAGAGGGCTAGATTACAAAGGTGAAATACGTGTCAGCAAGGATGTGAAAACATCAGAACCCTTAATCATTGCTGATATGTATATGCACTGCTGTGGTCACTTTGCAAATACTTTGGTAATTCCTTCCATGTCTAGCAATAGCCTAGCATATATGACCAACTTATTTCACTGCAGGTAATGCCCAAGAAAAATAGAAACATGTTTATAGAGAAACATTCATGCTTTAAATGAGTTGATTAATAAAGTGAAAAGACAGATGAAGAGTGGGAGATGTTAACAACTCACATGCCACATAGTATGTTATATTATAACATATAAAGAAAATCTACAAATGAACAATCTATGTCATAATGGACAAAGAATGACATTTTACTACATACAAATTCTGTAGCCATATTATTTGATGGTCACTAGATGGGAACAGTCAAAATCAGTGTCATTTACTGAATGAGCAAATGTGGTATGTGATGCAACTATTAAAATAAATGGATTGATCTTGGAAATACAACGCTAAGGGAAAGAACAAAGGGTCATGTGTTATATGATTCTATTTGTCTAAAATCTCCAGACCAAGCAAATCTATGAAGATAGAGTATATACTAGTGGTTTCTGGGCCTGGAGTGATTAGAAATAGATAGGTGATAGCTCCAGGGTGTAGAGTTTGAATTGAGATTATGAAAATGTTCCGAAATTGGCTGTGGTAGTGTTTGCTGTCTGTGACTATGCTAAAAATCATTGAAATGTATACTTTAAATGTGTGAATTATATGATATTTAAGTTATATCTCAATAAAGCTGTTAAAAGTGAAATGACTTTTTACAATATTAGAAGCAGTTTACTCTGGAAAAGGGCCAACTCTTACCCCAACTGTGTCCTTCTATTCCCATGACCTTTTGATAGCCTGGATTTCCTTTGCTCGGCAGCTGCCTCTTTCACCATTCATCGGAGGTCTGAGCTTCTTTTGGTATCTCCAGATGCACAGTGTTATCGCACATAGCTGACCTCTTTTTGAAACAAGTTCTTCATTTCCCTGGGTTCAAAGCTCTGTGCTTTCCAAGAAAACATTCAACTTGTTGGCTAAACTGATCTAAACAGACACAAAAAGACTAGCAATCCGTATGGTTTGCTTGCCCTCCAAATAAAGTACATTTTGAGTATAAGTTTTAGAGACTGTAAGAATTAGAATCAAAATGCTCTCTAGCAAACAAAACAAAACAAAACATAACATAACAAACAAATAAAACTCCTGAAACTGCTACAATATAATAACCGTTTCGCCCTTCCTCAACAAACAAGAGAAGGTAAAGGTAAAATCACAATTTCCAAGTCTCCCCTGTTGCTAGGAATAACCATATAATAGTTTACTTGAGAAATAGGGGGGTTCAGGCAAAGACATTGTTTTCTTGTGAAAGCTGATCCAGAAGCCTTTTATTTTATTTTATTTTATTAGTTTCTTTTTTTTAATTTAAATTTTATGTGTGTGGTGTTATATGTGTGTATATATATATATATGTGCTTGTGTGTGTGTGTGTGCACGCGTGTGTATGTGTGTGTGTGTGAGTTGTGCGTGTGTGTGTGTGTGTGTGTGTGTGTGTATTTCATAATCCATGCCTGCTTGTGGAGAAGCTAAATGCTGATATTAAATGCCCTTTGATGTGTTGGAACGGCGGGTCACGTCAGAACATACCACACTAGGCCCAAACAGTTCCACGTGTAAGAGGTTTAACTGAGAGGGAGAGAGGGGGTAGTGGCTAGGAAAGAGAGGAGGGGGAAGAGAGAGAGAGAGATGGAGGAATGTTCCCCGTATGTATATGGGTTGTGACGTATGGCCACAGGTAAAGGTGGGAGGTGAGCCCAATGGATTCTGGGAATATGGTGGCCGTTGCCCTGGCAACAGGTCTGTAGAGCCGCCCATGCATCGCCACAGGCTTTGGATGTCCTGATGCTAACAACCTTTTTTATAGGCCCCCATCTTATGTTTGCGACAGAGTCCCTCAGTAAAAATCACTGATTTTGCTCCAGTGGCTTGCTATCAAGCCCTGGGCATCATTTGCCTCCTTCACAGGGCCCAGGATTTTTTTTTTTTTATGTGCTTAGAAGAAAATTCCGGTCCTTGTGCTGGAGAAAGGGCACTTGCCCAGCCTCAAGTTCCTTGTGTCGGACACTTACATAAGTACTGGCAATGTGACAGCCACATTATCACACTATTTGTGAACTCACAATGATATTGACTGTCACATGTCTGAGTTACAGAGCTCATGCTGATACCTCTTGACCTCAGACTTCTCAGTAGGAAGAAAACGAATTTTCTCTTCATCTGGTGATCTGATCTTCCGTGACTAGTGATGATAATCCCTCCTGAAGCATCACAAACCCTTATCTTCCATCTCTTTCGAAAGAGTTGTGGGAATTCCATGATTTACATTAGATGGAGAATGAGAAGCGACAGAGTAGTAGACAAAGGTTTGAAAAGAATGGACTTTTACTTCATTGTAGACCCCAGAGACCTATATACATATGTGATATATACATATATATATATATTTATATTTATATATATATCAAATATATATATGTGATATATATATGTCTATATCACACTTACACAACAGAGCACATACTGCATGCAATTCATGCTTATACCACAGAACACAAACTGTATACACTTCATGTTTACACCATTGAGCACTTGCTGCATACACTTCATGCTTACACACCACAGAGCACATACTGTATTTAATGTACACTTATACTACAGAGAACATGCTATATGTACTTCATGCTTGCATAAACTACCCTAAGATTATAACTTCCTTCTAATAACTTGTGTGTTTATGTGTTCTGTATGAGGATGAGAACTAGAGGTATGAGAATGAATTAAATACCTGACTCTTTATAAGTCTGTGTTACCCTCAGCCCCCTACCGTATGCTTGGTTCCTAGGACAGTGCTTAAAAAATATAAGATAATTGAGAAGGTGTGTGCGTGTGTGTGTGTGTGTGTGTGTGTGTGTGTGTGTGTACGTGTGTGTGTTGGTGTAGCTATAGATCAATTTAAATTTAAAATAAGTAATATTTTATAAATAATAATCATCAGCTACAAACTAAAATAGACAATTATAGATGAGAAATGAAGAGACTAAATGTGGAAAATGACTGAGGCCTAGTTTTTGCTCTTGCCTGAAGGAAATGTGAACTAAAAACAGACTGGTGTTGAGGAACTCAAGTGACAACGTGATCAGAGAGAACTGGAAAGACTGAGCCAGGCAGGACTACATACTGATCACACATCACATACTGACCACATGCCACATACTGACCACACGTCACATACTGACCACACGTCATATACTGACCACACGTCATATACTGACCGCATGTCACCACCACCAAGGCGAAGACAAATTCCCCAACTTCTGGCCTCAAACGTACTACAGTCTCCTCAACTTAGCCTCCTAAGTGGTGGATTATAAATGTGAACCATCATCTCTAGCTGCTGAGTAAACAGAATTCTAAAATATTATTATATAAAATAATACATTAAAAATTTTTAATTATAGTATAGTTATATTAACTTCCTCCTTCCCTCCCTCCAACCTTCCACATACTCCCCCTTGCTTTCGTTTAAATTCGTGGCAACATTTTATTTAAGTATTGTTTTATATACATGTACACGTATATTATTGTGATATATATGTATATATGTATATATACATATATATTCCTAAGTATATAATGAACTACGCTCAGTCCTTACAATGTTTCTGGTATGTGTGTTTTCAGGGTTAACAATTGGTATTGGATAACCAACTCTGGTGCTCTTTCCTGGGAAAGGCTATTGCTCCTGCTCCCGGCATTCCTTAGTTGCCTGGAGTTCTTCCTTTAGGGCTGGGGCCTCAATTGCGTTCTCTTAGGCAGCATGCTTTGAGGTAGCATAGGTGCAGCTTTTTGATACTTCTCTCTCTCTCTCTCTCTCTCTCTCTCTCTCTCTCTCTCTCTCTCTCTCTCTCTCTTATGGAAGCTCTGCTTGCTTTGGCATTTCTGCTTGGCTATAGTTTTCTCCCAAGCAAAGGAGTAAAATCGCAGATGCCCATTGCTCACATGAGCAATAATATCTCTTTGCCCTTTCAGTGTTCAACCTTATTTTTAGATCTTAGCCTCAAAAGCTGGCTGTTTAAAGTCTGCTTTCCTACTCATTTTATTTCCAATTTAAAACTACTTGAATACATTCTTTGGCCCCTATTTACACACACACACACACACACACACACACACACACACACACACACACACATACACATACCCCTTTCAAATCCCAGATTAAATCTGAGTCATCACCAATTTCCTCTCTCTTGTTTGTCAAAGGGTCCTTTCATTCCAGGTCTCACGTGGTCTTGGGACCCTCTCATGCCCTCTCCTTGTGCTGCTCCTTTTAATGTGTGGCTTATCACCCTGGGTATTTCAATATGTCCTTTCCACCGCCATCTCCTCTTTTACTTTTGAACCTGTTTCATTGCCTTTTGTTTTAAAAAGCACATGCATGTACCCACCTACCATGCACATTCATCTACTAGCTTCCATACAACACTGTTGATTCAGTGTCCGCAGAGCATCTAAACCCACTGTAGGTGATTTGTCTATCTTAACATTCTATTGTAATTTTTTTCTCTTTTCATTTTTGTAACTCTCCCATTTCTTTTTTCTTTATTATTTTTTTTCTTTTATCCACTGAGAGACAAAAATTATAAGACTCAATTTTACTTGGTCCCCTTTCTTCTTTCCATATTGTCATATGGAAATGTAATCATTTTTCTGTTGCTAAAGAGAATATCATATAATTTACTACCATATTCATTTACTCTCATTCTATCATTTACCAAATTATAACATGAAACAATAACTTACATCAAGACAAGAAATATTAAAATTAATAATCTTTCTCAGAATAGTCTTAGATCTTATGTCTGACTACCTGGTGTACATTATCAGCAATACCAGTGTCTGAAATCAGGATGGTGTTTTAGCACCCATACCTCATTTACAATGAAAGCCTTGTCATTTACTTTGTGTCTATCCCTGGATTATTTGGATCTACACTTCACTCTTTCTCTGGTCACAAATTAATGCTTGTTTTTATCACAAGTCCTCCCTTTCCTCTCCTTAGAAATAAACTGTAATAATCGCACTTGCATGCAGTATGAAATAATCTTTAAGGGCTTCTTGGGCCAATGTCTTTCTTTGCTTTCTATATCTGACACATGGCTTCCAAGTGATTCTCCCCTGAGCACAGTCTTCTTACGTCTTATTGAGAAATGTACTCACTGACTTGCTATTAACAACTGAATGACATTGACACCCTGGAGATCCGTCCGTACCCCTTGTACTCCCCCATTTTATCTAACTGCATAAACCACGCATTTCAAATAATCACATGAAAGATATTTCTAGATAGTCTGCATCTTGCTTTGTGAGGTAAACCTTCCTAACAGGTGCCTTTCAAGTTCCTAGTATTCATTTTTTTTATGTTTTTTTAAAGATTTATTTATTTATTTATTTATTTATTTATTTATTATATGTAAGTACAATGTATGTAGCTATCTTCCGACATCCCAGAATAAGGCATCAGATTTCATTACGGAAGGTTATGAGTCACCATGTGGTTGCTGGGATTTGAACTCAGGTCCTTCAGAAAAGCAGTCAGTGCTCTTGACCACTGAGCCATCTCTCCAGCCCTCAAGTTCCTAGTATTCTTAACCATGACTGACTACCCCTCTCATTCCTTTGGCAGAGATACTATTTTGTTTGTTCATTTCTTTTCTGACGCACCCTTCTACTAAATGCCAAGTCCACCTGCACCTGCTGCTGTCCTGGGCAGTGAACCACTCAGCCTGGGACTTGCCAAATGAGACTAGGAGTGTCCAGGCCACGAGCCCACCTTCTCAGTAAGCCCCTTTCCTGCCATAGAGAATGACAAGTGGAGAGTGTCTCTTTCTACTTTCCCTTTCAGTACAAAAATGAACAAACAAAACAACAACAAATAGGGCCAATAATTCCGACTTCCTCTACTTGACGAGATCTTTTCCTCAGTGGCAAAGCTTTATTAATAAATATGAACCCTAAAACATGTCAATGTGGTGAATACCTTTAGAGTTCTTGTTACTTGGAGTTGCTTTGATTGGCTCTGTTGCCTGGGATTTTAACACCCAACCATGAATGATAGAAGTCCTCATTTATTGAGTTACCAAAAATATCTGAACACATTATGCTGACTGCTGGGGTCAGAGGCAGCATATAATTAATTCATGGGCCAAACTCTCTCGTCTTTTCCAAAGAAATAAATAGCATCCAAGGAACTGATCCGTTTCTTACCAGGATGGCCTACTTTCTATGATTCTTTTTTTCTCCCTAATCACCTTGTGACCTGGTATCTGAACCCCATCCGGGTCCCCCAGGATTCACTAACCTAAGGGTGACCTTTAGGTATGCTCTTATGCACCAGGTCCTGTTTGCTTGCTGAAGCAATAGTGGCATTGCCATCCTTAGGCTGGTTATGCAAATGCCTAAGATCCTGGCCCGAGTGCTATTATCATGCAGTTCTTTAAAGCATCCAAAAAGAATAGTGTGTTTTCTCCACACGTGTTTTTTGTTAGTTTCTGAATTTGTATGTGTGTGTGTGTGTGTGTGTGTGTGTGTGTGTGTATGTGTGTGTTTTAGTTCAGAATGTACAGAATAGGCTCTACTGATGTTTAAAATGTCTAATGGTTTCAGTGGAATAAAGATCTCAAGGATAAAAGTAGATGCAAGATTAAAAATAAGGTGTTTATTATTAAACATTACTCTTTATGAGTAAGTAAAAATACACACCATAACCAATGTCTAGTTTGGAGCAGGAGACTAATTTTAATGTAAATTAAGAAAAAATTAACTCTACGCTGTATACATACATATGATATGTGTGTTCTGATAAGTGGAGTTTGGAAAGTGTCTGATTCGATTTACCTCTAATCTGCTTTAAACTTTTGTATTTAGTAGCAAATCTACTTTTCTCCAAAGCCCACAGTAGTATCATAAGAGGCAGGAACAAAAGGCTTTGGTGGTTCTCTCTGTTATTATGGGTTTGGACTTCCACATGCAAATGACTATCTCTTTTGTCACTTATACAATTTGATTGATTCTTAATTGATGAGGACCTGCTACGGATAGTAGTAGTTTGGGCTTGTAATATGAAAAAAAAAAAAAAGGTTGTCTAACAAGTGCTGTTGTTTTTCTTAGTATGGGTATACATTGAAATTTCTCCAGTCTTTCTCTCCTCCCCCTCTGCAAAAAGGAAAATGCATTCTGCTTTGAGCTGAAGGGAATGCTGGTTGAAGCCACCTCTCCTGGTTCACGGAGGCATTAGCATATACAGGCATTGTCTCCGTGGCCTCCTTCTGTAAGCTTTATATAATAAAACAAACCACATCAAATGGGCTAGGCTGTAATATTAGGCAAAATGTAATTTCAGTTTGGTTATCATACAGTGTTCATTTCCCTAAGGGAGGGAAAAAAATTAAATTTGTAACCTTAAGATTCCAGCTGCAGCCCTGGAAAGTGAGAGCGGGCGGCGTCCTCCTCGGCGTTTACCATTCACTTTATGAATTAGCCTGAGTTTACTTGTTTCTATGTGGTGTCGACATATTTCTGAATACTATTAGCATAGCAATCAGGGCTGTTCTCAGGTTATTGAATGGTGTGTTGACTTCCGAAATAAATAGATATGCAGTGTGAAGGGCGAGCTGTCACTTTAGGAGAGCTTTCCTGATCTAAATTAAAAGGCACTTCTAATTGAAAAACTATAATAGCAGGAGGGTTAGGGAGACAATGAAACTGCTCAGTCCCTTTCAATTTTCTCCGATTCTGGTAGTGACTGTAAGAGAAAAAGTAAAATGAAAATATTAAATTACAAATTGCAATTTAAGCAGCAATATTAAATTATACCTAAATAGCCACATTGCTGTGAAGCAATTTTGGGTGCCTGATTTAAAGACTTTGCACTCGAGCTTTCTCTATTATAGTCTAATCTCTCTGTTTTATCACTTAACGTATAATTCCATGTTTACACCGGCAAGTATGTCTTTCTCGATGACAGGAGGGATCAGTCTCCACAGACTTTTCATTGTACACGCTGTGATCACTCATTCACATTCATGTTTGTATATAAGGAGAGGGAACCTCAAACTCAGGACAATCTCATTACATCTGTAGTGATTCTTCAGGCATTTGCTGTCCAGCTGAACTATTTTCAGAAATTAACAACAGTAAATCACTTATGAATTTTACTAATAGATGGAATTACTAGCTGTTTCAGCTACATGAAGAGCTACCAGCTGTCTGAGTCTATATATTTTGGTCCTTTAAGGGTTAACAATTGAGGCCTGTCTATAGCTCATTTCTATAGTAACAGCAAGACTGAGACTTTTTATGGGCACCTAATAATTAGAAAGTGCTAGAAGGTATAACAATATAATGAATCAAAACTGATAGACTTGCTGGTTTCCATAGAAACATGTATAATTATGATAATCGGTCCCTGGCGAACCCTCCGAATCGTATACATTCAGTTAAATGCAATAAACATTAGGCACTATTTAGTGAGCTGTGATGCAGATTGACAGTGTGAGATACAGCCAGGCTATGAATAAAATCGCTGTACAGTTTATCTCAAACTAATTTCCCCGATTGCTTTAATAGATGTTGGGTGTGATTGTGAAGAATTGGAAGTGTATTTTTGTTAGTGGTAAAGCTAACAAAGATAGTATTTCATAAAATGGCTGACTGTTAATTTCGGTGCATATCAAAATGGGATGTGGAATATTATTCCGTGAGAGACCCCAGAGTCCTCAGAGCAAATGGCAGCTCAGGCCTTCCTTTGCTGATCCATTTTAAAGGTAAATTATGAATTGTTTCATGGTGGTCCATTTTATTTTTTTTAACCTTTTCTCTTCCCTTGTACCAGCTCCCATTTTTTGAAGAAATATCCAAGTTTGATTGTGGAGAAGATTAGTCAGTGCACATTTATTTCCCTTACTTCTGGTCTGAAAATGGCAATAATTCCTTTTGGTCCTTTTGCTCAGTTAGCTTTAAATAATTCTATATTTTTCAGTTTCTGTATTTAAACGAACTGGTCCTTCATACTTGCAAAGGCGTGGAAAACTGACAGAATTCCCTGCACTGTAGGGCACAAAATGACATGTGTGCTGTGTACTCTGTGTGTGTTTGTGTGTGTGTGTGTGTGTGTGTGTGTGTGTATGTGTGGGAGCTTTGTGAGACAAGCAGTGTTATACCCCATTAAATATCATCATCATCATCATCATCATCATTTATTTATTTATTTCCTTCCTTCCTCCCTCCCTCCCTCCCTCCCTCCCTCCCTTCCTTCCTTCCTTCCTTCCTTTCTTCTTTTATTTATTTTTTTTAAACAGGAGATTTAACACTTCAGTTAGAAAGACATTAGACTGTTCTCAGGAGGAATAATGCAGCTGAGAGAAGATGAAGTGAGGAGGGAAGAACTGTATGAGAATATGTAACTAGAAAATGACAGAAGAGGCGAGGAAAAAAAGTTTCTAAGCTATGTGTTTGTATGTTTGTGTCGTGTGATTGTGAAACATTGTGAAGGGAGCGTATGCACATGATGATGTGTATCTGCATTATCTACCAGTACTGCCCTCCATGATCAATTCCCATTACACCTCTCAGAAAGGCTTCATAAGAGAAATGTGCTGCGAGTTCCCAGTGAAGCAGATGGGGAAGGATGCAAATTTGGGTTTAGGAGATTGGATCACTTAGTAGGAACAGGGTCTGGCTTCAGGATGAAGCTACACAGGTGTGGCGCATTATTTCTTATACTAAATTTAATAGACAAAGTGATACAATGTCTCGTGGGGATAAATGCTTTTCTTAAACAGCTTCAGGGCTGCTCCCAGACTGCACAGTGTGTCCTGTGGGTCTTTACTGAGTCTCATGCTGTTTCAAGATTCAGCATGGGGGGCTTTTAAGTCACGGAGCAGTGCGTGCGGAGCCTCTCTCTTCTTCATGACTGTGTGACTTCCTAATACTATAATGGTGTGGCACAAAAGATTCGAGCTCCTGCCTGGCAGGAGCTGAAGTGAAGAGGGTGTGGGGGAGGGAGCTTGGCCCTATTCTCTTTAAAAACACCATTTCCTACCTTTTTCCCAGGCTTCCAGGCTTCCAAAGACCTCAGACTAAGGGTAGAGAGTCCCGAGGTGTTCACTTTGCATGACAATGCACATGCTTAACAAGTTCCCCTTCCTGAGCATCTCTTTCAGCACCCTGTCTCCCTCTTTTCTGTAGTGAAAAAAAATAAGGCAATAAACAAATTGTTATGTCTATGTTCTCTTATTTTAAGCTTATTTTATATGTTTTATCTTTTATTTCCATCATAATTTATGATGCTTTTTTGCTCATAATTTCATCCTATGACATTTCGCAGGAAAAATTCATACAAATATTTACATTGTTATTTGACAATATCTGAATAAAAATATGGTCTTTTTATGTATATGGATATATTAATGTGTTAGTCAATAAATAGGCAGAAAAATATTATATTAGTGTCCAGTACATATAGATATCCACACATAATAGACTTGTGGTCTTAGACTTGTAGGTATGCATATATGTAAATGACAACTTAATTCCACATTACTGTATTTCATAAACCTTTTATGTGGCTTGGTAAGGAAATTATGAATCTGCATTTCTGGGAAACACATACGTGTTGTGTTATACCTCCCCCCAAATCATTAATTTGTTTTACTTACTTTTCAACCTGCCCCACGGTCTCTCACACATGTACTGCTTAAATAAGAGACTCATATTAAGTGCTGATTGTGTTCAGTGTTCTATGTATTTAAATGGAGCTGGAAAACATATTATCTACTTTGTTACTCATTGCAATTAGAAGTCCTCATGTCAGATGTAAATGAAATAAATTTATTTTTATTTTAACAGATGCTTATTGAATTTCTGTATGTAATAGGCATAATGTTTTGCAAGTGAATAGGCAGCACTGAAAATATTCCTCTTATTCTTCTAGTCTCTTATTTTGAGGTCAGGAATCTGAATCAGATAAGTAAATGGGTATTAAGTGGTGATAAATACCATGAAATAAAAATAAGTGGGAAATATTATGTACAGAATACAGATAAGTGAAGGAAATGCTTTGAATTTATGTGGCAATACAAAAAAATAAAAAAAGCAATATCCAAATTCCATAGGATGGGTTACATGAACATTAGAGTATAAGTATTTACAACAGAATATTTAAAAAAAAAATGAAGGGGCAAAATACGTGTTTGTTAGACAGCTAGTAGGTGCCCGGTATTCACTTAAACTCCATTCTGTGGATCACTTCCTACATTCGTAGGCTCTGAGATATGGACAGGTTTCGCCACCCACAGTGTACCAGGAAGGAAGCTGAAATTGTAAGGCCACATTGCAGATACACTGCAATTTAAGCCAACTCATCACTTTTTAGTGCCCTTGCTCCATTAGCAACTTGGCTTCTTTATACCGTGAGAACAAAGGATAGTTAGCTAGTTAGCTTCTTCATACTACACTGGTATCCAGGCTTCTATTTCTTTTTATAACTTGAGTGCTGTGCTTCTGAGGAAAGATGGGAAATGTAACCTAAAGAGACATATCTAACTCACCAAACACTACTCTGTACCATACAGCTATTATTCTCAACACTTTTATTCAAAACCTTTAGGGATTTGCAGGTAAAAAAGTCCTTTACATGACTGAATCTCTGCTGTTTAGTTTTAGCTGAGTATTGAGTTGTTGTGAGGATCCATTTATACTTACTATCGCATTGTGTATTATGCCTTTGAAACATTTGTTCCTACAGCATGAACTCCAAAAGCCTTTTAAGAGTGTGGTGTGTTTGAATAATACCCTTGCTTAGCTCTCTTGACTGAGCTTCATCAATAATTGGATAAGAGGAAGGAGGTCAGATGTTTAAAAATTTACCTATGCTTTTTCTAGTTGAGCAGGTATTATCAACATGTTTCAGGTTTTTGTTCAGAAGAGCCTGAATTTGTCTGTTCATCAGAAATTTGGAAAGTAGAAGCGATAATATCCAACTCTATGATTTTAAATAAGAAAGAGTGTTTGACGTGATCATTTCTGACAGTAATTTCAAAGCTCAGTAGGAAGAGGCAGGAGGATTGCTACATGTATAAGGACTGCGTGCCCAATGTAGAAAGTTCCAGGCCAATGTATGAGAGCTTTTCTCAAGAACTAAATTAACTTGTAAATTATAAAATAAGTATATAATAAACATGCTGTATATGCATGCAGCACTCCTCATTACCAACTTTAATCAATAGTGATGACCATCTGATAGAATTATTAAATTTAGTTAGTATTTTTATTTCCTAAATTAAAAATTATTGATTCATTTAGTCACAAAAGGCAATGAAATATAAAATTTGTAGATAATGCACTTTATAAACACCATAAATCTTCTGCTTTTTTTTGTTTGTTTTGTTTTTTTTTTTTTTTAGAATTTGTCTAATCGATACTAATGACCACTTTAGTGACATAGTAAAAATTAGCTAATATACTAATAGATGTGGCTAAATATATTGTTGATACTTGTGTACTTACCATTTATATTTTCTTTAAAAGGGTAAATTTAGCTTGGGATGTGCCTCAATGGTAGAACACTTACACAGCATGTGCAAGACCGTATGTTCAAACTTCAGTGTTAAAGCAGAGTAGATTCTTATTGACCTTAGCCTTCAGGTGTATGTGAGGAGTGATTTGAAGCTTTAGCTTTAATTCTTTCCTATGAGGAAACAAAATTAAGAGTAAAGAGTTCTGTCATGTTTTACTTGTTCTCCTATATTGTTCTTTTTTTTTTTTATTATTCATAAAACTTAGTGTCCCAATTACTCCGAATTTTCCAACTAGGTTGACAAATGGGCATTCATTCATGGATTGGCGTTTGGTTGGAAAGTGACAAACTTTCTTACTGTCCTCTTCGGCAAGTTTGTCAATACCAGTGTTGTTTATAGGAGCGAAGGATAATAGAACTTTCTTTCTGAGCAATGGTTGGCTGCTGTCTCAATCCTTCTTCTCTTGTCGGTCTTATCGAGGCTAGTCTGCTGATACTAACTCAGTCAATAGCACCTAGTGGACCTGAGTTTGAAGCCCAATGTATATCTTCTGATTCTCTGGTCTGTCTGTATACTCTGACCATGTACTGACTTAATCTCTCTCTCCCTTCCTCCCCCTCCCCTTTCCCTCCCAGGCCCCTTCTCCTCTCTCTCCTCCCCCTCTCCCTCTCTCTCATCTTCTCCCTCTTTCCCTCTCTCCTTCTCCCTCTCCCTCTCTCTCTCCCTCTCTCCCTGCCTCCTCTCTCTCTCTCTTTCCTATATACACACACACACTCACACACAAACACAAACATGAAAAACATGTACAGCCTTCAACTTGCCACAAGTTATTATCTTGAGAAACACTAAAAACACCCAGCTCTATAACTGAAATACCGTTCTCTAGTTTGTATTCTCTAGGAGACTTATCTACCCATTAGCTAGTCTCCAAAAGACTTTACCATCATTGAAGGCAAGATCATTCAGTCATGATAAGTGGTACTGAGGTTCAGATGATCATGATACATGGGAACTTGGGAAAGTAGATTAAAACACAAAGTGATATACTATCATATGCATGTTATAAAAAAATGACATACAAATGTAGATATAGTAGAAATGTGAAAATTTATCCTCAAATTTTCTAGAGTTTCTAAATAAGCAACAACTATTCTTACTTTGAAATAGCCTTTAAGGATATCTTCTATGTTATAGTTGTACCATATACACATATATGCATGCAAGAATAAAAACTGAAATCTTACCAAAATTTGTTTTAGAATTATAAGACTGTGTTTAGATATTTAAAAATCTTTCCTTCTAAACTCTATTTTTCTCTAGAGTGAATGTATGACTTTTGTCATAAAAAAAAAATAGACATCTATACAATTGAAAAGGAATGCACTGTTTGCTAACATCGATGACAACAGTTTGTTCTGAAGGTGAGAGTAAGGCAAAGTTGCCCAGTGGCTCTTCACAAAAGAGGCTCTGGCATACCTGTGTCACAACATAGGCAACCATGAGGCCACCAACAGTTTGGAACAGTCATCACACCATGGCGACAACTGCATTGTGAGAATATGTGCCATGCCCTTTGCTTTGTGATCATGAAAAAGCAGGCTGATATTATCCAGTATTCACAAGGCTCTTAGGCTCAGGGAACCTTGTGTAGCACTTTTTCTCTCTTATTTTTGGTACCAATGATCATCTGAGACAGTTTGTTTCTACCAGTAGCTGCAGAAGTAAGATAAAGTTACTAAGTTCAAACACTATTGCAGCGGTGATGGGGTTCTGGAACCTGAGGACAGATGTGTGGTATCTATGCAAGTGAAGACTGTCACCATCTTTCAAGCAAATGGCCCTTCTGCACTTAAACAATTAGAATCCTCGTCTGAGCAGTGAATCATTGGTTATTCTATTAAAAGAAATAATATAAGCATTATAAAAGCTCTGTCATTACAAAAAGCCCCAATATTTTTACCTTTCTCTTCCCTCCTAAGGGTAAAATCACCCAGTAACTTATTTTGTAGTACGAAGCCCAATTTCAGCAAACCAAAAATAAATGTCTAGCCACACATGTCCTGTAGACAGGAGTACATACCCAGGTGATAGCAAATATGGTAGTACAGTTATGCAAGGTGAGAGACAGATTACACATGTGTAGGTGTGAGTCCAGTTATTAAATATCATCCCCTGTGGTAATACTTTTCAATTGCAGACAGAGACCTATTTATTATACCAAGCCACATTTCCTGATACACATCTATCAGTTCCTGATGCCATCTTTCCAGGAACTATTTTTAAGTCTCTATTGATCAGAAATAGCTTCCCTATTTTAAGTCTCCACTGATCAAGCATAGCATCCTTATTTTAAGTCTCTGATGATCAAGCACATTTTTCCTCAGATCATTTCTGCAAGCAGGACCCATTCCCCTCCACAACTGTCACAGGCTTACTCGGTGTGACTGCAGCTGCTTCTCTAGCACATGTGTCCCCAAATAATGGTCACATCGGGAGGATTAATAGGGGCTGAGAGAAGAGAGGAGGGTTTTACCCCTTGACAAAGTATTGAGCAAAACAGATTCAGCCAGAGGGCATTAGCCTGCAAGATCACAGTCTTGCCAGTGTCCAAGAAAAATAAACTTAAGTATTTCTATGAGTATTAACAGTATAGTGAAAGCAATGAGAGCTTGTAAGTATATAAGCTAGTTAATAAGTACAGAGGCCACCAAGTTTACCACAGGTCCTTTCCAAAGCGGGAAAGGGTTTCCATGGGCCTTGTCACAGTAGAATCCCATCAGGAAAGCACCCATATGCTGTTTTGTACAGATTCTTCATGGCTACCATCACACTATCTTCTCCAAACTTCATATTTTCCTTTGTCATGTTAAAAAGATACTTGAAAAGTGCTGTCCTCCACATACAAAGTACAATCTTAAAAGTAGCAGATTCAATTGGCAAATGAAGAAAGAAAAATAGGTCCAATTTTGGCATCTTTCGATCAGGCTAATGATTTATTAACTCATTCCAGTGTGCTTTATGTGGTAAGACATTTATTCACTTTTCGGTTTCCTCTTGAATTGGGTTATGTTGAGTTTTGGTTTATTTTGATACAGGTGTAGACAAAATATTTGCTTATTTAATAATCTAGCACTGAATGTGGTAATTATTTCTATGAATGCTGTTTTTTAGACATGCACACACAGAGGCGGGGTGAAATAGAAAGAGAGTGAATGGATAATGAACTTGTAGAACAGTAATACAAACACCATTCTACAGCAGTCGTAGAAACAGCTAAATTCCTATCTATATGCCCTGTTAAGAAACGACGAAGAACAGATAGGACTTTCATCTGCACATAGAGCTTTCTAACTCATGGCTTTGTCTTTGCCACCCCTTCCATCTCTACCGCCTGAGCCAGAAGACATGCCCTCAATCTCAACTCAGGTAGACATCCTGATCAGGTGCAGGCCACAACAGTCAAAGAGCAGGTAGATGAACTCAGGTGGAGACTCACTGATGAAAGAGAGATCACACCGGCTGCCAGACTTCCACATAGGTTGTCCATCCAAGGACCTCCTCCAACTTTTTCAGTGCTGTCTCCCTTTTCTCTTCATCACTATGTTCCAGGGCCAGCTTGGGAGGAGACCCCTGCCAGAAGTCCAGGCTACATAGACCTGAAAGACCCGAAAGAAAACAGAAACGAAGAAACAAAACACTCTACCTAATAGAGCCAAAGCCATTGGCACCTAGATCAATAACAACCACAACCCAAGATGTCTAGATAGCCAAGACCAGTGAGAGAAAACAATCAACAACAGCCAAGGCAATATTTCCCCAACAGAGCCCAGTTATTCTACTTCAGCAGGCCTTGACTATTCCAACAGAGCAGGAACATAAGAAAAAAGACCTCAAATCCAACTTTATGAAGATGATAGAGGTTCCTTTTTTATTATTTTATTTTATTTTTTATTGGATATTTTATTTATTTACATTTCAATGTTACCCCCTTTTCTGGTTTCCCCCTTTCCCAGAACCTCCCTGTTACATCTGCCTTCCCCCCTGCCTCTATGAGAATGTTCCTCCACCCACCTAGCCACTCACACCTCCTTGTCCTTGATTCCCCTACACTGGGGCATCTATCAAACATTCAAAGAACAAAGAACTCTCCTCCCATTGATGCCTGAAAAGGCCATCCTCTGCTGGACATATGCAGCCGGAGCCATGTGCACTCCTTGGTTGATGGCTTAGTCCCTGGGAGCTCTGGGAGGTTTGGTTGGTTGATAATGTCATTCTTCCTATGAGGTTACAAAGCCATTCAACTCCTTCAGTCCTTTCTCTAACTCATATATTGGGGACCCTGCACTCAGTCCAACGGTTGGCAGTGAGCACTCTCCACTGTATTTGTGAGGTTCTGGGAAGGGCCTCTCAGGAAACAGTCATATTAGGTTTTTTTTTCTGCATACACTTCTTGGCATCCACAATAGTGTCTAGGTTTGGTATCTCTATGTAGGATGAATCCTCAGGTGAGATAATCTCTGGATGTGTGTTCTTTTGTGATTGGGATACCTCACTAAGGATGATATTTTCTGGTTCCATCCATTTGCCTAAGAATTTCATAATTTCATTGTTTTTAATAGCTGAGTAGTACTCCATTGTGTAGATGTACCACATTTTCTGTATCCATTCCTTTGTTGAAGGACATCTGGGTTTTTTCCAGCTTCTGGCTATTATAAATAAGGCTGCTATGAACATAGTGGAGCATGTGTCCTTATTACATGATAGAGCATCTTCTGGGTATGTGCCAGGAGTGGTGTAGCTGGGTCATCAGGGAGTACTATGTTCAATTTACTGAAGAACCACCAAACTGATTTCCAGAGTGGTTATACCAGCTTGCAATCTCGCCAGCAATGGAGGAATATTCCTTTTTCTTCACATCCTTGTCAACATCTGCTGTCACCTGACCTTTTGATTTTAGACATTCTGACTGGTATGAGCTGGAATCCCAGGGTTGTTTTAATTTGCATTTCTGTGATGACAAAGAATGTTCAACATTTCTTTAGGTGCTTCTCAGCCATTTGATATTACTCAGTTGAAAATTCTTTGCTTAGTTCTATAACCTGTTTTTAATAGGGTTATTTGGTTCAATGGAGTCTAGCATCTTGAGTTCTTTTTAGGTACTGCATATTAGCCTTCTATCCGATGGAGGTTTGGTAAAGATCTTTTTGCAATCTGTTGGTTGCCATTTTGTCCTACTGACAATATCCTTTGCCTTACAGATGATTTTCAATTTTATGAGGACCCATTTGTCGATTCTTGATCTTAGGGCATAATCTATTGGTGTTCTGTTCAGGAAAATTTCCCCTGTGACCTCATGCACGATGTTCTTCCCCACTTTCGTCTCTATTAGTTTCAGTGTATCTGGTTTTATGTGGAGGTTCTTGATCCACTTGGACTTGAGCTTTGTACAGGGAGAAAAAAATGGGTCTATTTGCATTTTTCTACATGATGACCACTAGTTTAAAACCCACCATTTGTTAAAAATGCTGTAATTTTCCACCAGATGGTTTTAGCTCCTTTGTCAAAGATCAAGTGACCATAGGTGTATAAGTTCATTTCCGGGTCTTCAGTTCTATTCCATTGATTTTCTAGCCTATCTCAGTACCAATACCATGCTGGTTTTTTTTGTTTTGTTTTGTTTTGTTTTGTTTTTTAGATATTTTCTTTATTTACATGTAAATTTCTCCTTTCCCAGTTTCCCCTCCAAAAAACAAACAAACAAAAACAACAAGAACAAACCCCTGTTGCCTCCCCCCTCCCCATGCCTGCCACCCTACCCTGTCCCACTTATTGGCCCTGGCATTATTCCCCTACACTGGGGCAGAGAACCTTCACAGGGCCGAGGTCCTCTCCTCCTATTGATGATCGAATTTGTAATCCTCTACTATACATATGCTGCCAGAACAATCAGACCCACTATGTGCAGTCCTTGGTTGGTGGTTGAGACACTGATAGAGGGCTAATATCCAATGTATACAAAGAACTAAAGAAGTTAGACTCCTGAGAACCAAATAACCTTATTAAAAATGGGGTACAGAGCTAAACAGAGAATTCTCAACTGATGAACACTGAATGGCTGAGAAGCACCTAAAGAAATGTTCAACATCCTTACTCATCAGGGAAATGCAAATCAAAACAACTCTGAGATTCTACCTCACACCAGTCAGATTGGCTAGGATAAAAGACTCAGGGGACAGCAGATGCTGAAGAGGTTGTGGAGAAAGAGGAACATTACTTCATTGCTGGTGGGATTGCAAACTGGTACAACCACTCTGGAAATCAGTTTGGCGGTTTCTCCAGAAATTGGACATAGTTCTACCAGAGGACCCAGCTATTCCACTCCTGGACATATACCCAGAAGATGTTCCAACATGTAATAAGGACACATGCTCCACGATTTTCATAGCAGCCTTATGTATAATAGCCAGAAACTGGAAACAACCCAGATGTCCCTCAACAGAGGAGTGGATACAGAAATTGTGGTACATCTACACAATGGAGTACTACTCAGCTATTAAAAACAATGAATTTATGAAATTCTTAGGGAAATGGGTGGATCTGGAGAATATCATGCTGTTTTTATCACTATTGCTCTGTAATACATTTTGAAGTCAGGAATGGTGATTCTCCCAGAAGTTCTTTTATTGTTGAGAATACTTTTTCTCTCCTGGTTCTTTTTTGTTATTCCAAATGAATTTGCAAATTGCTCTTTCTATCTCTATGAAGGGTTGAGTTGGAGTTTTGATGGGGATTGCATTGAATTTGAGATTGCTTTTGGCAAATGGCCATGTTTACTATATTAATCCTACAAATCCATGAGCATGGTAGATCTGTTTGTCTTCTGAGACCTTCTTCAATTTTTTCTTCAGAGACTTGTAGTTCTTGTCAAACAAATCTTTTACTTGCTTTGTTAGAGTCACACCAAGGTATTTTATATTATTTGTGACTATTGTGAAGGGTGTCGTTTCCTAATTACTTTCTCAGCCTGTTTATCCTTTGAGTAGAGGAAGGCTACTGATTTAAGTTAATTTTATATCCACCAACTTTGCTGAAGTTGTTTATCAGGTTTAGGAGTTCTCTGGTGGAATTTTTGGGGTCAATCAAGTATATGATCATACCATTTATAAATAGTGATAGTTTGTTTTCTTCCTTTGCAAATTGTATCCCATTGACTTCCTTTTGTTGTCTAATTGCTCTAGCTAGAACTTCAAGTACTATACTGAATAGATAGGGAGAGAGTGGGCAGCCTTGTCTAGTCCCTGATTTTAGTTTGATTGCTTCAAGTTTCTCTGCATTCAGTTTGATGTTAGCTACTGGTTTGCTGTATATTGCTTTTACTATGTTTAGGTATGAGCCTTAAATTCCTGATATTTCACATACTTTTAACATGAATGGATGGTGAATTTTATCAAATGCTTTTTCAGCATCTAATGAAATGATCATGTGGTTTTCTTTTCTTTCTTTCCCTTTTTTTAATTGAGTTTGTTTATGTGATAGATTAAGTTAATGGATTTCTATATATTGAAGCATTCATGCACCTGGGATGTAGCTTGATTGTGGTGAATGATCATTTTGATGTGCTCTTGGATTCAGTTGGCAAGTATATTATTGAGTATTTTTGCATCAATGTTCGTAAGGGAGATTGGTCTGAAGTTCTCTTTCTTTGGTCGTTATGTTGTATAGGTGTAAGTGCAATGGTGGCTTCATAGAACGATTTGGGTAGTTTTCCTTCTGTTTCTCTTTTATGGAATAGTTTTAAGAGTATTGGTATTAGGTCTTCTTTATTGGTGTGATAGAATTTCTTCACTAAACCCATCTGGTCCTGGGCTTTTTTTGGTTGGGAGACTATTAATGACTGCTTCTATTTCTTTAGGGGTTAAGGGAGTGTTAAGATGTTTTATCTGATCTTATTATAACTTTGGCACCTGGTATGTGCCTAGAAAATTGTCCATTTGATACATATTTTCTCATTTCTATTCATTATAAGTTTTTGTAACACCATCTGACTTTTTTTTAATTTCCATAGTTTCCATTGTTATGTCTCCAGCTTTTCATTTCTGATTTTATTAATTTGGATACTGTCTCTGTGCCCTCTGGTTAGTCTGTCTAAGGGTTTATCTATCTTGTTGATTTTCTCAAAGGATCAGCTCCTGGTTTGCTTATTGTTTGTATAGTTCTTTTTATTTCTATTTGGTTGATTTCAGCCCTGAGTTTGATTATTTCCTGCCATCTACTCCTCTTGAGTATATTTGCTTCTTTGTGTTCTAGAGCTTTCACATAATGCTGTTAAGCTGCTAGTGTATTCTCTCTCCAATTGCTTTATGAAAGCACTGAGAGATATGAGTTTTCCTTTCAACACTACTTACGTTTTATCCTATAACTTTGTGCATCATGTGCCTTTATTTTCATTAAATTATACAAAACTCTTATTTCTTTCTTTATGTCTCCCTTGAACAAGTTATCATTGAGTAGTGTTGTTCAGCTTCCATGTGTATAGGTGTTTTCTGTAGTTTTTGTTGGAATTCATGACCATCCTTAGTTGGTGGTGACCTAATAGGGTGCATGGGATTATTTCAGTCTTCTTTTATTGCTTGAGGCCTATTTTGTGACCAATTATATGGTTAATTTTAGAGAAGGTGCAAAGAGGTTCTAAGAAGAAAGTATATTCTTTTGCTTTAGGATGAAATGTTCTATAAATATCTGTGAGGTCCATTTAGTTCATAACTTTTGTTAGTTTCAATGTGTCTGTTTAGTTTCTGTTTCAGTGATCAATCCATTGCTGAGAGTGGGGTGTTGAAGTCTCCCACTAATATTGTGTGGGGTATGATGTATGCTTTGAGTTTTAGCCAATCTCTTTTATGAATGTGTGTGCCCTTGCATTTGGAGCATAGATGTTCAGAACTGAGAGTTCACCTTAGGAGATTTTTCATTTGACCAGTATGAAGTGTCCTTCCTTATCCTTTTGGATAACTTTTGGTTGAAAATCAGTTTTATTTGATATTAGAATGGCTACTACAGCTTGTTTCTTGGAACCATTTGCTTGGAAAATGGTTTGCCAACTTTTTATTCTGAGGTAGTGTCTGTCTTTATCACTGAAGTGCATTTCCTGTTTGCAGCAAAATGCTGGGTCCTGTTTACATATCTAGTCTGTTAGTCTATGTCTTTTTATTGGGGAATGAGTCTATTGATATTAATAGATATTAAGGAAAAGTAATTTTTGCTTCCTGTTATTTTTGTTGTTAGAGTTGGAATTCTGTTCATGTGGCTATCTTCTTTTAGTTTTGTTGAAAGATTACTTTCTTGCTTTTTTTTTAGGATGTAGTTTCCCTCTTTGTGTTGGTGTTTTCCATCTATTATCCTTTGTAGGCCTGGATTTGTGGAAAGATATTGTGTAAATTTGGTTTGGTCATGGAATATCTTGGTTTCTCTGTCTATGGTAGTTGAAAGTTTTCCTGGGTATAGTAGCCTGGGCTGGTATTTAAGTTCTCTTATGATTTATATGACATCTGTCCAGGATCTTCTAGCTTTAATAGTCTCTGGTGTACTTCTGATAGGTCTGCCTTTATATGTTACTTGATATTTTTCCCTTATGGCTTTTAATATTCTTTCTTTGTTTAGTGTATTTGGTGTTTTTATTATTATGTGGCGGGAGGAATTTCTTTTCTGGTCCAGTCTATTTGGAGTTCTGTAGCCTTCTATTATGTTCACGGGCATTTCTTTCTTTAGGTTAGGGAAGTTTTCTTCTATAATTTTGTTGAAGATATTTACTGTCCCTTTAAGTTGGAAATCTTCACTCTCTTCTATACCTATTATCCTTGGGTTTGTCTTCTTATTACGTCCTGGATTTCCTCGATGTTTTGTGTTAGGAATTTTTTGCCTTTTGCATTTTCTTTGATTGTTGTGTCAATGTTTTCTATGAAATTTTCTGACCCTGAGATTCTGTCTTCTATCTCTTGTATTCTGTTGGTGATGCTTGCATCTATAACTCCTGATCTCTTTCCTAGGTTTTCTAACTCCAGAGTTTTCCCCCTTGTGATTTTTTTTTTTATTGTTTCTATTTCCAGTTTTAGATCTTGGATGGTTTTGCTCATTTCCTTTGCCTGTTTGATTGTGTTTTCTTGTAATTCTTTAAGGGATTTTTGTGTTTCTTCTTTAAAGGCTTCTACCTATTTGCCTGTGTTCTCCTGTATTTATTTAAGGGAGATATTTTTGTCCTTCTTAAAGTCATCTATCACCATCATGAGATGTGATTTTAGATCCGAATCTTGTTTTTCCATTGTGATGGTGTACTCAGGATATGCTTTAGTGGGATAATTGGGTTCTGATGATGCCAAGTAACATTTGTTTCTGTTGCTTATGTTCTTATGCTTGCCTCCTCCATCTGGTTATCTCTAATGCTACCTGCTCTTGGTATATTTAGCTGGAGTCTGTCCTTCCTTTGATCCTGATTGTGTTAGAACTCCTCAAAGTCCAGTTGTGTCTGTGATTCTGTGATTCCAGGATCCTGTGCTCCTGAGATTCTGGGTTTGTCAGAGTTCCTAGGAGTCAAGCTCCTTCTTAGATCATGAGATGCTGGTGTGACCAAGCTTCTCGGATCCTGGGATCCTGAGGTCCTGTGATCCAGGGTGTGTTAGAGTACCTGGGAGTGGAGCTTCCTCTGGGTGTTGTGGGACTGTCTGTGGAGTTCATGCCCAAAGTCTGCTCATGGCACCTGCTCATACTGGAAGGAACCAGAGCTACTGGTTGGATGGGGTTTCTGTGCCCCTAGATTCTGCTGGCCCAGCTACTCAAGATGGTGTTGGAACAGATGTTGTGTCCTCCTCACCTCTGATACTGTAATCCTGGGCATGTTAGATTGCCTAAGAGTGGAGTTTTCTCTGGGTGCTGTGGGACTAGCTGTGGAGTTCATGCCCAAGGTAAACTAGTCCAGGACAGAATCGATGATAGTGGTTCTTAAAGAGAAAAATCAATAAATACCTTAAAGATATTGAGGAAAGTACAAACAAAAATTGAGAAAATGAGTAAATCTCTCAAAGAAAGCAAAAAAAAAAATTGAAGAAACAGAAGAAGAAAATGAATACAAGTGTGCAAAACCTGAAAAAGAAAATAGAAAAAATAATATAAAAAACAACCCCATAATTCTGGAAATTGGAAAATCTAGGTAAGCAATTAGGAACAGGAAAATCTAGGTAAGCAATTCAGACACAAGTATCACTTGTAAGAATATAGGAGATAAACAACAGACTATCAGCTGTTGAAAATATGATGGAAGAAGTAGATACCTCGGTCAAAGAAAATATTGAATCTAAGAAATTCCTGACAGAGAACATCCAGGAAATCTCAGATCTGTTGAAAAGACTAAACTTAACAGTAATAGGAGAAGAATCACAGTTCAAAGACCAAGACAATATTTTCTACAAGATCACTGAGAAAATTTTCTCAATCTAAAGAAAGAGATGCATAAAGCATACAGAACACCAAATAGATAGAAACAGAAAAGAAAGTCCCTTCAACACATATCAATAAAAATATTAAACATACAGAATGATGAAAGAACATTAAAAGCTGCAAGGGAAAAAGAACAAATAACATGAAAAGGCAGACTTATTGGAATTACACCAAACTTTTCAATGGAAACTCTAAAAGGCAAAGGGCCTAGACAAATGTCCTGCAGACTCTAATAGACAACAGATATCAGTGTAAACTACTATACTCAGCAAAATTATATTCAATTGCCATACATAGAGAATTCTATGATAAACTCAAATTCAGGCAATATCTATCTGCAAATCCAGATTTACAGGCCATACTAGAAAATTCTAACTCAAGACGGTTAGCTAAAACCAACAAAACACAGGAATCATCTTACAATGGAAAGGCAATGGAAGGAAGGTGTGCGTGCACGTGCACATGCACACACACATACACACTTACACATGTACATGCATGACTACCACTAAGAAAATAACAAAATAGGAGGAATAAAATCATTCATCATTAGTATCTCTCAATATCAATGGGCTCAATTTCTAAATAAAAAGTACACAGACTAACAATGTAAGTATAAAAGAATGATCCATCTTTTGAAAGCATACAAGAAATATACCTCAACATCAATGATAGGCATTACATCAGAGTAAAGGGTTGAATAAAATTTTCTCTTTTTTTAGCAAATGAACCTAAGAAAAAAGCAGATATAGCTATTTATTATTTAACAAACAAACCAAACTAAAATTACTGAAAAAAGATAGAGAAGGATACTTCATAGTCACAAATAACTTTTAGCAACTTTTTAACATCAATTCCCCAAGTGCAAAGGAATGCACATTTGTAAAAGAAACATTAATAAATCTTAAATCACACATCGATAGTGGGAAACTTCGATGTTATGCTCTTTCCAGTGGGCAGACCACTCAGATAAAAACTAAACAGAGAATTAATGAAGCTTATAGATGTTATGAACCAAATGGATCCAACAAATATCTACAGAACATTTCAACCAAAATACAAAAGAATGTACCTTATCCTCAGCACTTCCTCATGGAGCTGTCTTCCAAATAAGCCACATACTTGGTCACAAGTCAAGTCTAATTAAATAAGAGAAAATTGAAATAACCCCTTGCTTTCTATCAGACCACTATGGATTAAAACTGGATTAAACCTTAGCAGAAACAACAGGAAGCTTATGAATTACAGAAACTGAACAACTTTCTACTGAATGACTACAAGGTCAAGACAAAAATAAAGAAAAATATAGGGCTGGGGAGATGGCTCAGCGGTTAAGAGCACTGACTGCTCTTCCAGAGGTCCTGACTTCAATTCCCAGCAACCACATGGTGGCTCACAACCATCCGTAATCTGATGCCCTCTTCTGGTGTGTCTGAAGACAGCTACAGTGTACTTAGATATAATAATAAATAAATCTAAAAAAAAAAAGAAGAAAAAAGAAAAATATAAGGCTTCCTAGAACTCAAAAGAAAAAGAATATACAACATATACAAACTTATTGGACACAATGAAAGTGGTGCTAAGAGGAAAGTCCATCGTACTAAGTATCTACTGAAAAAGAAATTGAAGAGATCTCAGATTAGCAACTTAACAGCGCAAGTTCTAAATTCTAAATTCTGAAAGTTCTAGAGAAAGAAGAAAGCACATCCAAGAGGTGCCGATGGCAAGCACTCATCAAACCTAGGGCTGGAATCAATAAAATAGAAACAAAGAGAACAATATAAAAAAATCAATGAAATAAAGAGTTGATTCTTTGAGAAAATCAACAACATATACGCGCCCTAGTCTAAACTAAGAAAAACACACAGATAGACTATGCAAATTAATAAAATCAGAAATGAAAAGTGGTGGTTGTACAACAACAGACATCAAGAAAATCCAAAGAATGTTTAGGTCATACTTTAAAATCCTATACTCCACCAAATTGGAAAATATGAAAGAAATAGAAAATTTTCTCAACAGGAGTTCTTGTCAAAATTAGATCAAAATTATATAAACAATTTAAATAAACCTATAACTCTCAAGAAAGTAGAAACATTCATTAGAAGTCTCCCAACCAAAAAAAGCCCTGGACCATATGAATTTAGTGCAATGTGAGACCACACTTCAAAAGAACAGCTAATGCCAAAATTCTTCAAATTATTCCACAAAAATGAAACAGAAGAAACATTGCCAAATTTATGTGAAGCCACAGTCACCCTGATACCCAAACAGCATGAAGATAAACACGGAAACAGAATTACAGACCAATTTTTCTCATGAACATAAATGCGTAAACACTCAATAAAATACTTGCAAAGCTAGTTCCATAAGATAATAAAAGATAATTCACCATTATGAAGTAGCCTTCATCTCAGAGATGCAGGAATGGTTCAACATAAGGAAATCTGTCAATGAGAAAGAAAAAAGGCATGATCATGTCATTACATTCTGAAAAAGCATTTGAGAAAATCCTTCCTGATTAAAGTCTTGGAGAAATCAAAATATACAGGACACACTTAAAGATAGTAAAGACAATTTATAGAATGCAAATAGGCAATACCAAATTTTTAATTAATTAGTGTAGAAAAACTCAAGGCAATTACTAGTTATACTAAAATCAAGAACTAGACAGGCTATCCACTCTTTCCTTGTTTGCTCAGTATAATACTTGAATTTCTCGCTAAAATGATAAGAAAATGGAAGGTGATCCAGTGGATTTCAGTTGGAAAGAAAGAAAAGATTTGTTATTTGCAGATGATATGCTAGCATACATAAGTTATCCCCAAAATTTCACTGGAGAATGCCTGAAGCTAATAAGCACTTTCGATGAAGTAAATGGAGTAACGAAACACTAGGCTGCTCTGACTCATTTGCTTGCTCTTGGGACCCTTTCCCTCCTACTTAGTTGCCTCATGCAAACTTAATATAAGAGTATGTGCCTAGTCTTATTGTAGCTGTCTATACTATGGTTGTATCCTTGAGAGGCCTGCTCTTTTCTGATAGGAAAGGGAGGCACAGATCTGGGGGAGAGGATCATACTTTGGAGGAGGAACTGGGAATAGTTTAGGGAAGGAAAACTGCCATCAGGATGTAACATGTGGGAGAACAACAACAACGATAATGATAACACGTAATTTTTATCTAGTAAAACACAAGATTCTCTAGCTTGTAGAAACGTGGCATTTTTGCCTCCCTTTTCTCTTAAAAAAATGTATGACACTTTCCAATTTCCTCTCTTATCATCTCAACTTCTCATCACAATCATTATGTAGAAAATAACAATCCCTAAGAGGAAGTCAATGCCCAGTCTCAGAAAAAACAATTCTTACTTCATTCAAATTCCACACCTGACATTTTGCTCAGACCAGAGATCATTGCTACTTAATATAATCAAGACAGTGCTCACTTCATGGTTAGTGTCTATGGAGTGCTGTAGTTATTGCCTTCCTCAGTAGTTAATTACTGGAAACTAGTGTCTTTTCTAACAGCTGGGGATTTAGATTATATTTTAATATCTGGAAAACCTTTGTGCCAGTAAGGAGTGTCTGGAAAATATGTAATGAATCTGAGTATTCTTATTTAAAAAGTTACTTTTTTGTGTATTTTCCTAAGAATTAAGTGTGTAAAACTACTTGAATATGTTTCCTGTTCTCACCCAGAAAGCTTCAGTATTGCTGCCATTATAAAGTCAAGTAGCACTGCCAGTGCCACTCTAATTTGCCACAATCATGACAGGGACAATATTCAGTAATCACAATGTGGCAAGCATATCAAGAGCTCATAGAACATAGTCACGGAGTTCTCACCATAAACCTTTACCTTAAGATTTATCACTATTGCTATTTTCTTACTGAGGCACTGAGAGTCAGTGACATTCAAGTAAAAGCCAGCAAGTGAGAGACCTACAGCATCAGCCATACAATCTCCTGTGCAATTAAATAAATACTTAAGTTTTTAACTTGTTTTTCAAGGTTAAAATTTCTAAAGCAGTACCTTAGATCAGAATTAATCTATATTTTATATCTAATATTAATCAATATTAATATATAATAATTGAAGAGTATGGCTTTTTACCAATATAATTATATAAACCCTTATTACTTGCTGGTGCAGATTTTAAATATCCTTGTCTAACTTTGACTTGTTAGCTATTTTTCTGGAGTGTTTTTTTCCTTTTGTTTCTTACTTTCCTATATATAAAAGAATAGATTACATTAGCTTCTCTTTTGCATAGTGTAGAGGTAGAAACAGAGAAGAAAGCATATGGTATTGGATGTACAAACATATCCTGTCTTCCTTTGTAAAATTACTATTATAGTTGCATCATTTGCCTCTTGAATAAAAACATTATTCTTGAGCATTCCATGGCATGGCACCCCTTATCTCTTTGACTGTGCCATACATGGATGGCAAGAACTAAATATCATGTCTTAGAACAAAACTTCCTGCCTTACATGCCTGATCTGGACAGTAGAGCACAGCCATTTCCTTCTACTGGCCTATGCTATCATTTTATATGACATCAAGAAGGCCTTGTCTATGCTACCAAAATGCCATAAGCCATAGCATCTACCACCACAAGAGAGTCCATCTTGCAATACTTGCTTCACATTTGTGGATTTGACCATTGTTTCACAAGATCTCATTAGTGTGCAGGAGTGGTAGATTAATAGGTGTTTCCAGTATCTACTAGAAAAATGGCAAAAAAGTACACAAAGATACTTCAGTGAATAATTATTCCGTTTGGAGTGAGAGTATGACATTAGCTAAGAATTTTCCTTTTTGTAATGAAGGCTTTGTTTTGTTGTTATTGTTGTGTCATTTGAAATACAAACTGTTATAGTTTCTCTTTTTTCATTTTTTATGGGTTACTTTATTTATATACATTTAAATGTTACCTCCCTTCAAGGTTTCCCTTCCACAAGCCCCCTACCCCCTCCTCCTGTCTCTATGAGGGTGCTCTTCCACCTGCCCATCCACTACTGCCTCAGCAGTATAGTGTTCCCTTATCCTGGGTCATCAAGTATCCATAGGACCAAGGGGCTCCTATCCCAATGATGTCAGATGAGGCAATCCTCTGCTACATATTCACTTACAGCCATGGGTACCCCCTTGTGTACACTTTGGTTGGTGGTTTAGTCCATGGGAGCTTTAGGGGTTCTGGTTGCTTGATAGTGTTGCTCTTCCTTCGAGGTTGCAAAGCTCTTCAGCTCCTACAGTCCTTGCTATAACTTCTCCATAGGGATCCCCATGCTGAGTCCAATATTTGGCTGTGTACATCTGCATCTGTCTTGGTCCGGCTCTGGCAGAGCCTCTCAGGGCACAGCTATACTGGCGCAGTTTTTGGCATTAGAAATAGTGTCTGGGTTTGCCGTCAGAAGATAGGAAGGATCCCTAGGTGAGGCAGTCTGTGGATGGCCTTTCCTTAGTTTCTGTTCCACTCTTTGTCCCTGTATTTTCTTTTGACAGGAGGAATTCTAGATTAATATCTTTGAGGTGGATGGGTGGCCCTGGCTGTGCCTAATGACTGGATATGGTCTCTACAGGTTCTATCTCCTCTTTGTTGGGTTTTTTGGCTAATGTCTTCCCTGTTGGGTCCCAAGAATCTCTTGGGTCCCTGGCATCTGGGACTTTCTAGTGGCTACCTCCAGTTCTCCCTCCCCAACTCCTAGACACCTAATTTCAAATTTCTGACCCTTTGTACTTCTCTCTCATCTCCTCCCATATCTGAACTGGCCCCTCTTTTGTCTCCCATCTGCGTTCTCTCCAAGATTTCTCTCTCCCTCTACTTCATAGATATTATTCTCTTCCCCCTACTGAGTAGTACTGTAACATCCACACTTTAGTGTGATCTTCTTTCTTCTTGGGTTTCATATGGTCTGTGAATTGTATCCTGGGTATTCCAAACTTCTTTTTTGCTAATATCCACTTATCAGTGAATACATGCTATTTGTGGTCTTTTTTGACTGAGTTACCTCACTCAGGATGATATTGTTGAGTTCCATCCATTTCCTGTGAATTCATGAAATCTTTGTTTTTAAATTCTGCATAGTACTCCATTGTAATGTATGGCATTTTCTGTATCCACTCCTCAGTTTGAGGGACATCTGGGTTTTGTCCAGCTTCTGGCTATTATAAATAAGGATGCTATGAACATAATGAAGCATGTGTCCTAGTTATGTTGGAGTATTTTTTGGGTATATGCCCAGGAGTGGTAAAGCTGGGTCCTCAGGTAGAACTATTTCCAGTTTTCTGAGGAACCACCAAACTGATTTCCAGAGTGTTTATAGCAGCTTACAGTCCTACCAGCAATGGAGGAGTGTTCCTCTTTCTACACAACTTCTCCAGGATCTGCTGTCACCTGAATTTTTTATCTTACCATTCTGGCTGGTATGAGGTAGAATATCAGGGTTGTTTTGATTTGTGTTTCCCCAATGACTAAAGATGTTAAACATTTCTTTAGGTGCTTCTCAGCCACTTGATATTCATGACTTGAAATTTCCCTGTTTATCTCTGTACCCATTTTTTAAATAGGGTTATTTGGTTCTCTGGAGTCTACCCTCTTGATTTCTTTGTATATTTTGGATATGAGTTCTCTATTAGATATATGTTTGGTAAAGATCTTTTCCCAATCTGTGTATTGCTGTTTTGTCCTATTGACAGTGTCCTTCATCTTACAGAAGCTTTTCAATTTTATGAAGTCCCAATTGTAAATTCTTGATCTTAGAGTATAAGATCAAGACCAATGGCTCTTGTGGTTCTGTTCAGGAAAATTTCCCCTTTGGCAATGTGTTCTAGGTTCTTTCCCACTTTCTCCTTGAAACTTGGCAGTAGGGTATCGCCTCATGGCATCAGAGATAAGTCTCCAAACGTGGTTTTCTCAGATTTCTCAGATTTATTCCATTGGGAAGCCCTGTAGAATTTGTTAAGATTCTTATAGTCCAGCATCTTTCTGGTTTGTCTTATCAGGGTCCAGGTGTGAGTCTGTAGTCCAATTCCCAAGAAAGCGCAGCAGCTGTGAATGGAAGTCCAAGGACTTAGCAGTTGCTCAGTCCTACAAGGCAAGCAGGAGAAGCAGAGCAGCCCCACTTTGTCTATTAAACTCACCATATCCAGTTTTGTGTGGAGGTCTTTGATCTACTTGGACTTGATCTTTGTATAAGGAAATAAGTATAGATCAATATGCATTCCTCTATATGCAGACCACCAGTTGGCCTGGCACCATTTGTTGAAAATGTTCTCTTTTTTTCCACTGGATGGTTTTGGTTCCTTTGTCAAAGATCAAGTGACCATAGGTGTATGGGTTCATTTCTGGGTCTTCAATTCTATTACATTGACCTACCTGTGTGTCTCTGTACCAATATCATGTGGTTTTTATCACTATAGCTCTACAGTATAGCTTGTGGTAAGTAAAGGTGATTCCTTCAGAAGTTTTTTTTATTGTCGAGAATGGTTTTTGATATCCTGGGTTTTTTGTTACTTAAGAAAAATTTAAGAATTACTCCATCTCTGTGAAGAATTGAGTTGGAATTTTGATGGGGATTGCAATGAATCAGTAGATTACTTTAGGTAAAACGGCCATTTTTACTATATTACTCCTGCCAATCCATGAGCATGGGAGATCTTTCCATCTTCTGAGGTCTTCTTCAATTTCTTTCTTCAGAGACTTGAAGTTTTTGTCATACAGATCTTTCACTTGCTTGGTTAGCATCACAGCAAGATATTTTATATTATTTGTGACTATTATAAAGGTTGTCTTTTCCCTAATTTGTTTCTCAGCTTCTTTATCCTTTGTGTGGAGGAAGGCCACTGATTTGCTTGAGTTAATTTTTTATCCAGCAAACTTGCTGAAGTTGTTTATCATCTTTAAGGTCTCTATTATGGTTTTATTGGGGGAACACTTATGTATACTATCATATAATCTACAAATAGTGATTATCTTGACTTCCTCCTTTCCATTTTTATCCCTTTGATTTCCTTTTGCTGTGTAAAAGCTCTGGCTAGAACTTCAAGTACTATATTGAATAGATAGTGGTAGATTGCACAGTCTTGTCCCTGGTTTTAGTGGGATTGCTTCAAGTATCTCTCCATTTAGTTTGATGTTAGCTATTGGCTTGTTGTATATTGCTTTTATTATATTTAGGTATGGAGCTTGAATTCCTATTTTCTCCAATACTTTTAGAATGGTGGGGTGATGTAATTTGTCAAAGGCTTTTTCAGCATCTAATGAGATGATCATTTTTTTCTTTTGTGTTGTTTATATACTGTACTGTAATATGTTAATGGATTTTCCTATACTGAACCAACCTTGCATCCCTGGGATGAATCCTACTTGATCATGGTGACTGATGGTTCCGATGTTTTCTTGAATTCAGTTTTTTTTTGTTCTTGTTTTTTTGTTTTTTTGTTTTTTTATGGAAGGGAAACCAGGGAAGGAGATATTTGAAATGTAAATAAAGAAAATATCTAATAAAAAAAAGCAAAAAAAGCAAAAAACAAAACAAAAAAGCAAATGTCACTGTATTCTCAACTATAAGAATAACTTTTCTCTATTCTCCATACCTCCTACTGTGTAAGAGGTATGGTAACTCATAGGGAGTCACTGAAATGACCCGCTGCGTGTTGGATAATATTGATATACAAATGTCATTCGTGTTGTGTGAGGAGCCCACTGTTTATCTGCTTTTTCTTTAAGAGATTGAAAAAGGTATTTTTAAAGTACAGATTGGGAGGTGTTTGCTAGAAGCTCGGTTAAGGAGACAATACATTTTCTGACAGCAAATAATAGACTAGATCACAGGGGAAAAAACAAACAAACATAAAACCAACAATATTATAAACATAATGAAAAATGAATTATTTTCTGCCTGAGGAGTTTTAGAGCTCAAAATTAAAACTGCCGTTCTTTGCTCCCTTTGTTTAAGTGGTGCTAAATAGTGAGAAGTTTGCTGTTGTAATACATCCCTTAAGCTATTTAGACAGTTTAAACACAAACCTTTTATTGCTTGTGTCTCAGTGTTAGATTTGTATAGATTTTATTCAGTCAGAGGCTTCTAGGCTATAGTCAAAACATTGTGCATTTAAATATACATATTATTATTCAAAATATAATCCCAAATATAAGCAAAACAATGCTTCAGAAAGTCAAAAGAATAAAGCCGAGCTAAGTGGTTAGGATGGAGCTGTAGGCTTCGACTTATATAACTCTACTAGTCAGGAGGAAGAAACATGAAGGAGAAGACAGAAGGAAAGGAATAAGGCAGAGGGAGGACAGGGAGGGGCGAAGAGAGGTAGAAAAGCAAGAGAGGATGGGATGAAGAGCAGGAATGAAGAAGAGAAAAAAAAACAATGTTGTTTTCAGTGTCTGATCCTACAATTAAAACCTAAGCTAAATGTACCTTACATCAAGAAATGTTGGATGCTTAGGCGAATGCCCCAAATTCTCCAGGACATAGTCCGTCCTGACCAGAGTAGCATGTCTTTCTTCACAGTCTTGTTGGTAGAGAAACTCCAGGACAGGAGACTCAGAGAGACCAGAGTTCTTGTCATCTTGGAGTGTCTCATCCCTTACCCATCTCAGAAAGGATGAACGAGTTGAGTATGATAGGAGGGATATCATGAGAGCATCGGTAAACCAGCACTGCCCACGCTCCCCAGTCATGAGACCTTCTACAGACAAAGTAGAAGACTCGGTAATACCCTGTAAGTATACGTTCGGGAAATATTAACAGAACCTGGGGACCAAACAGTGTCTGCCACACGTGGCTTCTCAGTCATGGTAGAGTCACTCAGTTTCGGAACAAAAGAATCACTGTAGTTCCTGAAGGCGCTGAAGTTTCTTTGTTAGCTTTTTATGCCTAAATTCTCAGTGCAAATCATCAGCTCAACTTAACCGTGGCAAGAATCTGCTTTGAGTTCTACTGAGCTCCTTGCTCTCCCCCGGTATACCTTTCATTTCGGTGCACATAGATCTGCCCACTTACCTCCAGAAAAGCCCAGGAAAATCTTTAACGGAAAACTGAGGTCTCCTCTATTAAGATAGCATAAAAAAAAAAAAAGCCTGAACATTTTATGTGTTAAATAAACAGACTTTAGGTTTCTCAACATTTACTTTTTGTCATGATCTTGCCTTTTGATTTTGACATCTCTCAAATGATTTCCTGTTCTCACACACATAAATACATTTTTTTTTAATTTTGTGTGTTTTTCCTTTTCCCTAATTCCATATTATTTAATAATGGTAAAAAAAATGTGAAGCATTCATGCTTTTACATCAGAAGTTACACTTTTACATTCTTATAATTATGTAGACAAGGAAAGAGAATGAAATTACTAGAGTAAATTTAGCTTTTGTACAAAAGAAATCTTGGTAGAACTATAACTATTGTAATGGCATACTAAATATACAGATTGTAATATGTAGCTATTTTTTAGTATGAAGCTATTTTTCAGTATGATTATTATAGTGCTGCTATTACTACATCCAATTTACTATAGATTTACTAGGCAAAATATTAGTTACTCTATTTTTCATGTAATAACTATAGTTTGCTATGCTTTTATGAAAAAACTAGAATGCTATTATAATAGATTTTATTATATTTTCTTTAAAGGGGTAGAGAGGGACTTTCAGCTTGTTTTATAGGTTGGCTTTGTACATACTCTATTACCTAGACCTTGCCACTTGACCTTTTTCATCCTCATTTTCCACTGTTTAAAAGAAATATTCATTAAAAAGAAAAATTCTATTAAAATATAAAGTCCTATGCTAATTAATTGCTTTTTTATTCTCTTCATGGATTAATTAAATTGAAATAGTATCTTTTGTCATTGAGTATACATGTTTGTATGCTCTTTGTACCCACAATGGACTAAGTCCTGCTAATAACTGTGATATTTGCTCTAAACATAAATAATGAAAAGGAACCATGTGTGAGGACCTTTTGCTCATTACTATTTTGTTCCAAACTTTTTCTTAACTGAATCCTTCTAAACTATAAATATTTTCCCATTTACTGTTGACTTTTTAACCACAATCTCTAGCCGATCATGAGTTTCTGATTCTGTATATTGCCAGACACAGCAAAGCTATTCACAGAAAATGTCTGTGTTACCTATTTCAATGTATTGTTTCAGTTTTGGTATGCAGCACCAAACAGCACAATCAAGAGTACAACTGTGAGGGCTGCGGGAATGACTCAGTGAGCTCACTAATGTGAGCTCCACAATATGAGGATATGAGTTCAGATGTCCAGCACCCATAAAAACAAGTCATGATGGCACAAATTTTAACTCAAGGGCTACAAATGGAGGGATGTGCAAAGACAAGCAGATCTTGGAAGCTTGCTGAGTTACTAGACTATTCAAAATGGACAGTTTAATTGCAATAAAAATGATCCTACATCAAAAAATAATGTGGAGAAGAAACTGATGAACACATCAATATACGAACTCCAGACATGCCTATATGTATGAGCATATGCCGGTGCACATGTGTCTACCAAACATACAC
>NW_022196899.1:11197997-11222288 GCF_008632895.1 Mastomys coucha
ACCTACACACACACACACACACACACACACTCCCACTCCCACATAAACATATGTAAAAATTATTTTTCAAAAAAGTACAAATAGAGAATCATATATTATATGAAATCCAGTATACTATTGTCCTAATTTCCATGAAACTGCTTCAGCAATAATGCATTCTGTGAGAATAGCCACTTTAGTCATATATTGGCTTTTATTTTACACATCAACCTACTAGTACTCTAGCAAACTAAATTATTATATGATACGTAATACTCTATTTTTCCTTCTATGAAATTTTGAACCATTTAGGAGAGAGCATTGAGACCGAGAGAAAGCAAGATAAAACTGGTAGTAACTGAAAGTTTTAATTGGAGTAATAGATTTGATACATAGCAAAACTGTAGAACTTTTTTATCTATCTACACTGGTAGTTCAGAACCGAGATACAAGGTGACTCTGAAAAGATGAGTGCTCCCTATAATAGAAGGACAGACAAAAGCCTTTTGGACACAGCAGCTCTAGATAGCGTGCAATCAGAATGCTAGACAAACTCAGAGCTTCTTTCACAATCACCAATCAAATTAATTACTAAAAAGAGCAGTGGAATATGTAGTCGCTTATTTTCCTGTTGCTGTAATAAAATGTCCCTACAACAGAAAAAAATTATGAGAAATAAAGTTTATTTGGACTCACAATTCTAAGTTACAGCCCCATCATACCTGGGAAATCATAGCATCAAGAGGTTAAGGGAACAGGTCATGTCACATCCACAATCAGGAACACAAACCTTGCACTCGAAGTACGCTTTCTCTTTCCCTAGGAAATAGTGCCATCCAAATCATTTCCCACCTTAATTAACTTTATGATGATAGTCACATACGGGCATGATCAGAGCCTACTCTTCCTAGTGATTCCAGATTTCATCAAATTGAAAATTGAGGGAAGTTATCAGAGAGTGAAAACTTGGCAGGCCTCATTTTCTTATTTCCAAAATGTCAATAAAGAAACAAGAAACCTGAAACCATATGTAAAAAGGAAAGGATTTCAGAAATCAAACTGTTTTTATATGAATTCTTATTTTTGCTATATTACCTATATGACCACAGACATGTTATTTAAAATAGTAGGGTTAAAATATTCATTTCCACACAGAGACAGTCAGCTTTCTATGAAAACCCTTTTTCTTTATCCTCATTGCTATATAAGAACAGACTGATTATGTGACTGTATGATGACTGGGCAAGTACTAATAGAATGAAGCTTGCTATTTCTAGGCTTGACTGTGAAGGATTCTCCACAATTCCCTGGAAAATGTCCTTGTGCCACATTCAGATCAGAGGGATCCAACTGAGGAGTTAGGAACCCCAAGGCATGATAAAAGGAGACAGATCTTGCTATTCTGGTTATTGTTGGGTATGACAGCTGGGTATGACTATTGATTGCTTTTCTTTTTGGCAGCTTAGATAGGTATATCTGCTAGTATGAGATCTAGTCCTTGGGGAGTAGGCATCTAGTTCCATCCTCCAAGTCTATGGTAACTTCAACAATAAGGTCTTATCTTTAATTTCTCACAGGCAACTTAGATGAATGACAGCAACTTGTATTGTTTGGGGGAGGACCCTTGAACTGCCTTTTCAAAAATGTGAAAGGATGATCCCCATGCTTGGCTCTGTGGCCTCTGTCAGATAGCCTATGGTTTTTCAGATAGCAATATCAACTGTGTATATGTGTATATATTTACATTTATATATAAAATCTTAAATAAACATAAAATAATATGATTTTATATTGGCTTTTCAGACATCATTGGCTTATTTATTCTTACTCTCTCCTTGCTGCACTGCCCTTCTCCCTGTTTCATCAGGAAAATCTCTACCCATCCAGTTTTCCCATTTCCCTTTCATGGCCCCAGAGTCCTGCTTCTCCCTTCTCTAGAGTTCCTCCTTTCTCCTTCCTCATAGTCCCTGCTTACTTCTCAGTATCTGGAATTACTCCAGATGATAGACTCAAGTCTAAAGATTCAGAACAGGTATCTAGAAATAAGGGAGTCCATGTAGAATTTGTCTTCTTGGGTCTGGGTTATCACACTCATTTATTATATGTTGTAGTTTCATCTATTGCTTTGTAAATTTTATTTTTTATTAATGTTTGAACAGTATCCCATTGTGTTGCGTAGATTCTTCCTTCTACATCTACTTTCCTGATCACAAGTACTGAGTTCAAAAGATCCTGCTACTAGGCTTTGCTTTCCGTGTGGGTGGTAGGAATGGAACAGCAGGTCCGCAGCAGCAGCAAGTGCTTGACTGATTGGGCCATCCCTCCCATTTCCTCAAGTTTTAGTAATGTTTCAGGTCAAAGTGGCAGTTAACTATTGGTAAAGGAAAAGACAGTGGGGGTTGGGAAGGCCCCAGGAAAGGCTCTGTGCCTTTTCTTTGATCATAGTAATGTCTGTTTTGGAGATTTCTAGAAACTATACACTGAACAATTTGTGTGTGTGTGTGTGTGTGTGTGTGTGTGTATGCACACACACGTGCGTGTGTATTCCATATATGTTATGTTTCAATAAAAATATAATAAAAGCAGCTTTGTTTGTGGTTTTTTACTCAATACAGGCATTATCTTCCTGCTTAGCTTCATTGCCAAATGTTGCAAAGAATAAACTATGCCTGTTTTGTTTTCTTTTTTTCATCCCACTCCTTCCCAGCTCATTACAATCTTCCTTTTGCCTTCCTACTCTGGAAGAGCTTTTTTTTTTAAAATAAAAAGTGACCTCCAAATTGCTAATTGTCTGTCTTCTGGAGGCAGTGTGCTTGACCTCTCTAAGCCATCTGACACTGCTGACACCCCTGATTTGTAATTCACTTCTCCCCTGACCCATCCTCATTCTTTTCCTTTTTCTTAGCTCAGTTCAATTAAGTCTTCCTCCTCCCTTGCTTCACCCCCCAAATATTGATGTTTTTCAGTTCTTCTTGTGGCTGCTAAAAAATCAGAACTAAACCCTGCCTGCCTGGAGATGCGATTTTTGTATTTCAAAGCACGTTTTGTTTTTGTTGTTGTTTGTTTGTTTTTGTTCGTTTTTGTTTGTTTGTTTTTGGTCGGGTTTTTTTGTTTGATTTTGGTTTGTTTTTTGTTTGTTTTTTCTTTTGCTTTTGTAAACTATGGATAGTTTTTCTATTGTATAAAATCAGCAGAATATACACACATATAAATCCATGTTTCTGGCATTGAATCATTCGAAAGCAAATTTTTGTACATGTTTTAATAGAAGAGAAGTGCCACTCAGCTACATCCACCAAGTCTGCTGAGACTCTTGCCAGAAGGACAGTTCGTTAGAGCTAAGTTGCCAAGGAGTATAGAAAATTACTCCAAAACTCATCATGGAGATGGTGGATTGAACATACAACCCCATCCTTAGGTACAGGTGAATGATGATTATTAGCTATGAGATAGAAAGAGAGTTTGGCCACATTCCAGGAGAAGACCACTCACCCAAGAATATTTAGGCAACACAAATCAACCTTAAAAAGCTTTTGGAAAAGACAAAAACAGTTCTAATATATGCTATGTATGAGAGATGTCATTTTGGGTGTTATTATTATTTATTATTATTATTATTATTATTATTACAAGGTGTGTGTCTGTGTGTGTGTCTGTGTACATGTACATGTATTTTCCATTTAGTAAGAGTTTAACATCAGTGTGTGTAATACTGGGTAGAATCATGTCTACATGTGGCTATTAAGCTGAACCATAGATACCAGTAATGTGCTACATGTATAGGTAAGAAAGAAAACAGAGAAAATGCTTGAAAGAAATAGTGAGTGGTGTCTGAAACAGCTTAGAGTTATGGGCAATAAACTCATAGTGAAGGACTAGAGAAATGTGCTATTGAAAAGAAGAAAGTGAAGGAAAAGAAAAAAAGAAAGAAGAGATGACTGAGTAAGAGAAGGTATGATATGCTAAAAGATAGGGCTTTAGAGATTCCTATATGATAAGTCAATCCATTCAAATTTGAGTTTGTGACTGTGTTGATGAAGCTTAGTAGAATTCAGAGCGCTTAGAGTTGAGTAGATAAGCAACTTCAAGCAAGGGGCACTATGTGTCCACAGACACTTTTTCAATATATCAGAAACAAGTTGTTTATTCTTCTTGTTTTTATACGACTCATCTCTGTTGCTGATGAAGGCACTTACATTTTTGGGATCATAGAATGTCATGAAAGTACTTGGTGCTACCAAAGTATAAACACTTTGGTAACAACAACAACAACAACAACAAAATATCTTTATCATATCACATCTATTACAAAATAGTTCAGTGAGTAATGAATAGGTAAACAATAGCAACATGTGGACACAATACATAACCTTTTAAAATATGATTTCCACATATATGACTTACCAAAACAGATTATGAAGTAGAGTGGGGAGAAATCATATTGTTATAACATGCAAGACCCAAGGCAACACTAACATAAACTAACAATTAATAAAACAGGAGCAGCTCGTGAGCCCCCATTACGTTTTGTGTAATCTTTACCAAGGTCTATAAACAGATAGTGAGACAGCAATAGTAAGGGCCTTTAATATTTTCACAACTATTGTTTGTCAATTATTATTTGAACTTAGAGTGCACTTTCTCCAATAATTTTCATTAGAAAATGTAGTATAGGGAATTCCATTAATTTTTAGAAGGAAAAAAAACAAAAAATAAGACTTTTTTTTTTGAATCAGGGTTTCTTTATATAGTTCTGGCTGTCCTGGAACTCACTCTGTAGACCAGGCTAGCCTCAAACTCAGAAATCCCCCTGCCTCTGCTTCCCAAGTGCTGGGATTAAAGGTGTGCGCCACCACTCCCCAGCAAGACTTCATTTTTTTAATGTTATATGTCTATTGTTTGCAGGATGTAGTTACTTACTGGCATTTTGGGGTATCTTAATTCTTGTTTTTTTCTTTAGACAGGCAGGTATAACCAAATGTGTATATGAAGTGCTCATCTATGTATATGAGTTCAAATATGTATATGTAACTCTTAGTGATTTTGGAGGGAAGAAAGAGAACGAAGAAATTATATAATAATACTATGACCTCAAAAATTAAATAAGCTGTTAATAAAGAAAAACTCAGTTTTAATCAGAAAAGCACACCAAAAATAAAATGTGTTTGCTTAAAATTACCAAAAGATGCTTTTAAATTTCTTGTTTTTGTGCATTTGGTATTCAAGATTCAAATTTCCTTCTCCTACTGTCATTGTACATATGGCTGCTGTGTCACTTGTGTGTCTACTCACAGTGTTCTGACCTATAGACATCTGAATAATTATCAACCTAATGTTCCCTGAAAAAAAAAAAAAGCCAGCCTGAGACAAGCACCAGCCTGGTGGCAAGCCCAGATTGGCTCCCAGGACAGGAAGAATACTGGAAACTAGAAAAACTCTCACTAGGTCTGCAAACCCTGCGTGAGACTGAGCCTGAAAGAGATGGCCACTCAGCAAGACTGAGTGAGGAATGATCCCAAGGCAACCGTCAGACTGGCTCAATGGGACCTGGACAGGGAGCTAGCCTGAGACAAACACCAGTCCAGTGCTGCACAGGCCTGGGGTTGGTGGAGATGCAGATCATGCTCGAGAGAACCCCTACCTGTCATCGTCGTGCAAGAACATAGGAAAAGACTCTCGCGACCACTCCTGAGATTCCCCAAGACGCTCAGAGACCCCAGATGGTACAATGAGGAGTAAGTTATGGAGAAATGGAAGAGAAAGGGAAAGGGACAGAACTGGGTATTCAAAAGTAGCGAGGAACAGCCTGATGTAAGTAGCCAGCCATAAAACCTGGGACCTGGCTGTGGGTACCTGGCCTTTGCTTCTACCAGGGGTCATTTCTGGGTACATAGCCCCGAAACAGGAAGACTGTTACCCGCAAAGACCAGGCAAATGTCCCTGGTCTGGGCTGCCACCAGGGACATCTTGATGCCTGAGAGCTATGCAGAACTGGCCCGAACCCTCACCTGGGCATCCTGGGAGAGCTGGCCCTAGAACCATGAGAATAAAAGAGCTGACCCTACATCCCTAGCCAGCTGCATTACTCGGGAGAGGATGTTGTGGATGAGCCGATCCAAGTCCGGGAGAGCTGACACTATCATTTATCTCAATGGCATGGCATGTGCCAGGAAGAGATGCTCCATTCCTCCTGCCTCACTACTCACTATTTACAACAGGTGGCAAAGCTGGCCCTGGGGTCAGGGGTGCAGTCTTTGCTCTTTACCAGCTGCAACACTCAGGAGAGTGGTCCCTACACCTTGCGTGGTCAACACAGCAAAGCTGTCCATGGTGGTAGGGGCACAGATGAACTAGGTAGGAGGGAATGAGCATGGGAGAGCTGGCCCTCCCACTGTCTTCTACTTGGTGACATGGGCAAGGGAGAGATGACTTCCTCTTGGTCCTTGCCACTTATGGGAGGCAGGATAGCTGGCCCCAAGGTCATGAGAGCAGTACAGCTTGTCATAGCCCTCATCTGCTGTAGCAATAGGGAGAACAGGCACTGCATCTAACATGGACAGCATAGTAGAGCTGACCATGGACATCAGGGTTGCAGGTGAGCTGGTCCCAAGGATATAAGTGTATGAGAGCTAGCCCTGACTTTTGTCTGACACGTGGTGGCATTGGTGAGGGAGAGAGCCCATCCCCTCCCTTTTTTGCTGTCACCAGGAGTGGCAGATAGGAAATCTGGCTCTTATAGTGTCAGAACAGAAGAGCTGTCCCTGGCTCTCACTGGTAAAGCACTCTGGAGAATAGGCCTTGTACTTTTCCTGAGCAGCTCTGTAGAGCTGAGCCTGATTGCAGGGGTTTGGGTGAGCTGGCCCTGAGGGCATGAGCATAGGAGAGCTAGGCATGCCTCTTGCAGCTGAGCCCGCCTGATACCTCTCAGGCCCAGATCAAGGGCTTTGAGTTGGCCCGCATGAACATCTACCCAATTCAAGAGATGCTGAAGTTCATGAAGGGGCTGATTCTGCAGAACTGCAGGATCTCCATGATACGGAGCAACAACACGATATCCAAGAGGAGTCCCAGTGAGGTTCCAATACTGAAAGAATAGCAGAGGACAGACGCTTTGTCCCAGACAAATGAATCTTTGCAGCGAACATTAGCAAGAGAAGAAGTGTGGGCCAAAGGAAATAATGTGGGGCATACTGTGACACGGTACAGTTTCCACAAGGAGATTTTTTTTCTTCGTTGAGGTTAGGTTACAAGGGTGGAGAGTGGGTATGAGGTAGAAGGAGATAAGTGGGATTAGGGTGCACGTTGTGAAATTCACAAAGAATCAATGAAAAGCTTAGAAAAGATGCATTTTAGTGTAAAATTCAATGAGAGGGTATCTTGTGGATAATCTTTAGCAGAAAGCATGTATGTAGGGAAAAGGGTCTTGAGAATGAATTGAAGAGACAGAAAATAGTAAAGTCTGCGTGCTTTGTTTTTTCCTATCATGGCACTTTGGTGTAATTTCTCAATGGGTTCTGTAGGCACAGGAAAGGCATCTCTGCACTCTGAAGGGTTTCTAGTGCTATATGAAATATGTCTTTGCCTTATAGCCATAATCAGCACGTAAAGAGTGAAAGAAATTTCACTCAGGTTTTCCAACTATAAAACAGGTCACATAAGAAAATATGCCTGTTATTCACTTTAAAAAACATGAAACACCACAATGAACCTGTTTCACATGGGGAAAGAACCCAAACCATAGACTTGGATACATTATGTGTTAGCTCCTTTACTTTCAGAAGTTCCCCAAAATCTCTAAACATGAATAGCTCATTGGCGAAGTTAAACCTGGAAAGAATATTTTATTTCCATGAATTACATCTAAAAATTTAATGCTTGTGTAGAACCTATATTTTCATTTACAACTGATTATGTTTTAAGCTAGAGAACAAGAAACAAGACCCAAGATAGTTTCTGAGCTCTGTGTTAGATTAATGCCCATTTCATTTTATAACAAAGCTAACAGAATGGTATCTATGACCCCTATATTCCATTAAAAATTGCAATAATATGAATACTAATGTATAATATCTGGTCATACATGTTTGAGATATATGAAAGCCTCATCAGATTTCTCATCGTGTTTGTTTATAGTTTTTTTTCCATGATTAAATGTCTGATTTTGTTTTCAGAGACTACATATATTTATTTTGATCAACACATGGCTTCACTTAGATATAGATCTTGAAATGCAAATTTCTGTTACTCAGTATATTCAGAGAAGCTCATCAGGACTGGTCTGCACAGTTCTAAAGGAGCTAAAATAAAAATGTTTCCAAGTGTGTAAGTACCATTTAGGTTCAGTACTGAAGACTTCAAGATTTTGACACTATTACTTAATGTAACACTGTTGCTAGATAATGCCTAAAGTCTTCCATCTTCCCACCCATCCTTTATGTTGCTATCCCATGGTCTTCTCTATCTGTTAAGAGCTTTCTGGATAAAATTCACACTTCAGAGTTTTGTCTCTGCTTTTACCTCCTCTTATGATTCTATTAATATTTCTCTAGTCATAGCAACTGGTGACCTATTGATACCTTTACTTCTTGATTATTTCTGTTGGAATTAGTTTCACTTTTTACCTATTCATGATACCTTGTTAAAGGGATGGTGTAGATGACCTTAGCACACCATGTTCATTACTTGTCTCATCTGAAAGAAATGAGACGTCATAATTTCAGGAAGCCCTGTCCCTTTACAGAATATTATGATAGTATTTGAGGAATACATCTCTGAAGACACTTTAACATTAAGCACAAGCTTACACATTCTTGAAAGAGGTGGATGTTGATGAATTTGTGTTAATAGAATTCTAGTTAAGACTTTAGATGCCTAGAGAATGATACTTCTATTGTAGAAAGAATTTAGAAAACAATCGTGAAAGTGGACAACTAACCAGAGTTCTTATTTTCACACTATTTTCAGGGTTGGGAGGTTGTAAATATGGGTGTAAGGGTCAGTCTAGGTTTTCTTGTGGGTAAATTTCTTGTGAGTGAAGTTTCCTGCTAGTTGCTTTTTATCAGCTTATAGATCTTCTTCCCAAAGGCCCTTGTCAACTCCTAAGACTGAATTGAGCACCCTATCACTCCAAAGAACTTCTGGAAAGATGAGCTTAGATTTTATGAAACAGATGAATCACCTCTTCAAACTTAACCTGTTGGTAAACAGAAGCTATTGAGTATGTTGGTGAATTGAGGCCAAAAAGAAAAAAAAATTGAGCAAAGATGGTACCACACAAAAAAATATCACTTAACAGGATTATTGGGGGAGGGAGTTACAGAGAGAGACAGAAAAAGAACATGAGAGAGAGAGAGAGAGAGAGAGAGAGAGAGAGAGAGAGAGAGAGAGAGAGAGAGAGCTGGCCATGACTGGGACTTTTTGAAGGAGCATAGCACATGCACATAGAGAGAATACACAATTCTTACACTGTGGAAATGTGTTACTTTCGGAGGCTAATAATGATGGTGGTGGCTGGTACTGGGTTACAGAGAACAGGCTGAGTGGCCCTTGGTTTATCAACAGAAGCTAATAGTGCAGACTGCCCCACAGAAGCATAGGAAGAATTAAAAGATAATAAACATAAAAGAAACATAGAGTCACTGTCTCAAGACCAAGTCTGATAAATGGAGGAAGCAGTTCTCTTAAAACCCCTTCCTTTCCATTTACTCCTCTGCCTCGTTGGTCATTTTCTGAACACACAGAACCTAAAGGGTAGAAGGCCATAGACTATAAACACTAGGTATTTCTATCCTATAACCCTATGGCTAATTCCAATACGTTATCCATGCGATGAAATTTTTCTGAGTGTTAGCCTCACTAACCCCACAAGAATGAAATCCAGATAAGAAGCCAGGTGTTCCTCCAAAGCAACACTTAAGGCTTGAGCCTCCCCATTGCTGAGTCTGGCTTGACCATGGTAGGGATAGTGTGACATGGTTCCCTCCCCTGAAAGAGAGCCAGCAACATGTTCTCTTGACAAGTGTCGGTGGCTGCTGTGGGTGTAAGTCTTGTGTGTGTGTGTGTGTGTGTGTGTGTGTGTGTGTGTTTGTGTGTATTACCTCTTGCTTTTCCTTCGGGAAATATTCTCCCTGCCATGGTAACCAAGGTTAATAACTCCATGATAATTAGAAACAGTCCAGGAATGAGGGTGTGTCTACGTCTCGGCAAAATGGTAAATACTGAGATCTCCAGGACCACCGTGAAGGCTGTTTGATAAATGAAAATATGAGTTCAAAAATATATAATTTCTCAACTATGCAAAATATAAGAATGCAATATGAATTGGAGCTTAACAGATCTAAAAAGAACAGAGTCGGTTGCACTCTGAGCCTGTTTGCCAGAAAGATTAGGGATTGGCAATCGCAGGACAAGATCCTACCCAGCTAAGTTTTTGTTCGTGCTTACAGTGGTAGGAAGAGTCCTGGATTCCAGGTCATGCCTGGTCCAAGCCCACGCATGGTAGGAATGGTAATTTCAGGGCAGGGACTGGGGTTCAGACCAGCTATCTTCTTGTCTGTGCTTCTCAAAGGCAAGCGCATCTCTGAACATGTTTTCAATGTTGAAAAAAAAAATGTGCTGCTGTCTCTCAGAATCAAGGGGGTAGGTTCATGGGAATCTGATTCATGGGCATGTGTGGGCATGTGTGATAATGACTGAATTTACATGTAATTAAAAGACTATGCTTTTGATCTACAAGGAATGAGCTAGGCAGAGAGCTTTTAGAATAGTAAGAGAGACTATCCTGAGCAGAACACACAAAGAACAATCTGGAAAACTGTCAAGCAGAACAGAGGCTGTCAGTCAGTAACCCACGGTTTGACTTCATGGTATTTGTTTCAGTCTCTTCCAGACACACCTCCCTCTCAGGAATCTTGAGTTTAACAGTATCCTTAGTGAAGGGCTCTAACAGGCCTAACCATGGCAATCAAGGTGCCAGCACACCCAGCCCTCCCCTCTCTCCTCTCTCTTGTTAAATCATTAGATTCCCTTAGTTAACCACCATCACATTCCTAAAGCTGGCCATCAAGGACAAGTCCCTCATTTGGCCTCTTCATGATGCCTGACTCATTTTGAGCCTGACCCCCAAGGTTCATTCAGAACCTACTAACTAATCCTAACCTCATCTTTTTTTTCCCTTTAAAAGTCATCCCTGCAAAGCCATTTGCTGCCATTTCTGCCCAATTCGGATTCAGCCACCTTGTCTCTCTGTCTTGCTTAATACAGAGTCTTTTTGAGTTGGAAGTTGTTGTTTGGGTATGTTCTGTGTTCAACCAGGGAGTCTGGAAGGGGCTATCCCACATTGCTTAGGTACCTTCACTTAGTTTAAAAAGGTGCCATAAGTCTGATAAATGTGAACTATGTCATCTATACGTGAAGATTAAAAGGTAAAATGAGAATTCAGATGTGGTCTCAGAAAGTTAAAAAGTACCTCAGAAAGTTCAGAAAACAAAAATGATTTTGTTAAATGATTTAGAGATTTATTTTTGTCTCAAATATATTTATTCAGTAAAAAATCTCTTTCTGGAAAAAGTAAAACATAAACATCTAATGTAACTTAGCTTTTGTCACACTTTTGCAAGAGAGATTTACACTTTGTTAATCAAAGTCCAATTTTGTCAAATATTTCAGCTTTTTCCCTGTTAATTTCACATCATATGGTACGCATTTTAATTACTTTAGTGTAAATCAAGTAAACTTTGGAATATTTTCATCTTTATACTCATTGTACTTTAGCTGAATATTTTCTCTATCGATCTTTATTTAAACCTGGGGTAAATAGGACCACTCACTTCAGTGAATTAAAATCTGTTAGTGTCATTTCAAAAGCTGAAGAACTAATACTTAAATTTGGATTTATTGGTTTCCTAACATAGTTCAATGCGTTTCCTTCAAGATTCTGTAGTCTGTCTTTTAAAGTGTTTAATTTTATATTTATTTCACTGGTTACTACGCATCAGAGGATTTTAAAAACACATTCACATTTATGTAATTTTGTAAAAAATGTTTTATACTTTTTCCCCCTTTTCTATTATTGTTGCATAGAGTCTTGTTACTTTTCTCTTTGTTTCCAGTGTGGTAATCTTACCACTTTTGTAGATAATTCTGGATTTCAATTTCATAGAATTCATTTTGATCTTTGGAGTTGTTTTGGAAACAGCAGTTGGTCCGTTTTCAAGTCTTTTGATGGCTTGATTGGAAAACAAAGTGGCCAGGGTATGCATTTTTGGGGCAAACGTATCCTTTACATTTTATAACAGTAATTCTGTCTTTGATTCATGATATTTTGTATTTAGTGATTTTTACCTGATCTCTCTGTAATTATATTGAGCTAAAGGCTAAATGGATAGTCTTCACAACAACTTCTCAAATGTGTTTTGAATCCCCTTGCAGTAGCACCTCTCCATTAAGTAGATCTTCCAAGTTTATATTCTTTACTCAAAAGCTTGTTATTTTGCATTTACCTGTAGTGAACTATATTTACCCTGCAGTCATGTAGATACTTAGGTATTTTCCATTTTGATGCATTCATTAGAATGTCACTATGACTCTAGTCATTTAAAAATAATCAGCAAAAAGGCAGGTTAAAGACAAAATTTATCTGACCTGGTTTATGTTTTTAAGACAGATAAATTATGAGGAAACTTAACAGTAGAATAATTATGGAGTAAACTTGCTATCTTGTGCTTAGCTTTTACATGAGCTCCACTTACTGTTCATAATAATAATGGAAACTACCTAGAGGGTCTGAATGGAGCTGACCTAGCTTGCTCACACCTCCTACCGAATAAATTTGTTTTGTGTTTCACTGTCTTTGTGCTTCAGGTAAGACATATTCATGTGTTTCAGGGGATAGACTTACAGGTACTAGAATTTCTTCAAGAATGCTCATTGGAATAGTTTGAAAAGAAATGAAAATCTAATTAATTGAATAAAATAAAATTACTGGACATCATATAAATGAAAAGGCCTTTATGAATTTTGAATTGATAATTCAGATTTATTCAGATAAATTGGTAAGTACAATAGTAGAATTCTTAACTGTAAGTACTACAGTCATAGTGAAGTTTTACCATTCTATTCTAGTATAACCAGGGAACCAGAATTCCCTCAATCTTCCATAGCAATGATCCTTCCTGACTACGTTATGCCCTCAAGAAATCTGAATAGATTGTCCAGGAAATTTCCTTAGTTTCATATGCATCTAATAAACTTAAAAGAATTTCCTTTAAAATTGATTTGAAGACTATTTCGTAGGACTGAGGATTTAAATATTAGTAATTAAACGTAAAGGGATAGTCTTAGACTTTCATTCTGATTTTTTTGGAGATAATCCCTGGAAATAAACAACATAAATGAGGACTAGAGAGATGGATCAGTGGCTGAAGTGCTTCCTGCACAGATATGAGGACCAGAGTTCAGATCCTCAGTACCTACCCAAAAATACAACATGATAGTAATGTACATCTGTATTCGAACTACTAGAGAGGCAGAGGCAGAGGCAGAGGCAGAGGCAGAGGCAGAGGCAGAGGCAGAGGCAGAGGCAGAGGCAGAGGCAGAGGCAGAGGGTTTCTTGGATTAACTAGCTAGTCTTACTGAATCTGTGAGCTCTAAGTCCAATAAGGAACACTATTATAAAAAAATAAAGTGGAGAGTAATTGAAGATGTTACACACCTCCGGTGTGTTAGTGCCCACATATACACACACAAACACACACACACACACACACACACACAGAGAGAGAGGGGGGAGGGAATGAGGGAGAGAGGGAAAGAGGGAAAGAGGGAGGGAGAGAAAGAAAGTAAATCTTTGTGTTCATACTCATCAGATAATGGAGGAGTTTCCTGGACCAGTCTTAGATGATGGGTTCTTTTAGGATACATAAACCACAGGTAAGTAGGAAATGGTAATTTAAAAGGAGAGAGAAAAATTTATCAAATACAGCTCTGTATATCGGAAGAGTTGGTGTTCTCATGTCTTTCAATGAAGTTTCTTCACCCTTTTAGGAGAATAGTATGAGGCTGGACAGAAGATAAAGCTTCTTGTTTCATGTTGGCTCGTGTTAGCATTTCCTGGATGACTGACATATCGACTATGGAAACTTGTGCCAATTCTGAGATATTAAGACATTTAGAAAGAAATGATAGCTGAGTTGTACTGAAAGCATGGTAGGAACTTGTCAGGTACTGTGAATGGAAAGAGAGAATTTTAGAACAAAGGAACAACTGTGCCTTACTATAGTTTTATTTTTGTTGTTGTTTTCCACTATGGAACTATATTCAGTTTGATTTTGCTGAATCACATAGTGCAACAATTATGTGTCAACTGTCTGTATATCAGCTTCTGCTTACTGTGAACATACCTGTCATAATTAACTTGTGAAGAGACAATGTTTACTTTGGATCATGGATTCAGAGGTGCTAGTTTTTAATCAACTGATTTTGTTTTTTAAAGGTAACCACACACTAGAAGAGGGGCATGAGGAAGAACAAAGTACTCACAAGCAAAAACGCAGGAGAATCCCATAGTTCTCTTAAAGAATAAGCCTTTAATGATCTGGGACCTCTTCACTGGGCCTAAGCAGTAAAGGGTTTCAGCATCTCTCACTAATGCTAAAATGGACATAAAAACACATAGGCTTTGGGTTCAAGATCTAAATTTACAATTCCCCTCTGAAGATGAGTTAAATATTCTCCTCAAGACCCCTTTTTGTCAGATGAAATTTTCTTATCTTGGATATACTTTAGAAAACTTATTCTAAGTCCTTGAATTTGAACTTAAAAATAAATGAATGGGGTGAAAAAAAAAACCTTGAAATATTCTACAGGGTTGATATATGAGGTTAGGTGTATATCATGCTCTGTAATCTGAAATAGTGAGTTCAAAAATCATTTACTAAACTAGTAAGATGCCTGTCATGTTGCCACTAGACTGTCTTGACCTGCCAGCTTCTAATAATGACACAGAGACTTATTATCTATTAATGACTATGCCTTATAGCTTAGGTTCATTCCCAACTAGCTCGTATAAGTTAATTATCCCATGTATTCTAATCTAAATTCTGCCACATGGCCTGTTGCTTCTCCTTCAGTCCAGGCATCTGATTCCTTCTCTGTTTCTTGCTAATGAATCCCCTGCTTCTGATTCTCTCCCCAAGTTCCTATCTGCCTGGATGTCTCACCTTTCCTCTCCTGCCCTGCTATAGACCATCAGATCTTTATTAAACAGAACAGAAGGTGATAGTGAAAAATGCTTACAGAACACTGAGACAGGTGCTTCATACAGTAGCAAACAATACCACAGTCCAGACGGTACTCAGCACTCTTGGTACAGAGATAAACATTTGCATTTCAATAATGCGAAGGTAATCTTTACAGTGTCGAAAAAGATTATTTCAGCACCACGTCTTATATTTTGTATCATGTAACAAAACTACAATGAAATGACTAAAATACAATATTCAATGCACATATTTATTCAACTATTTTTATAGTTCAATTTAATCAAAGTCATTACTGATAGAAGTGTAAGACACAGATGCCAAAACATGGCATATATATGATCAAATTCTTCAATCGCTTTCATAAGTCAGACTTAGTAACCCCAAATCAGACTGCTCCCTAGCAGTGAAAAGCAATGTATAAGAGCTGGCTCCAGAAACCTGCTATTAATCCCCTTTGCCAAGGAATCTTTATTGAATTATAGCCAGAATTAGACAGAGGGTACTCTTTTCCCTCCAGTGCCATCACTATAAGCAACTAACTCTTTTAATGTTGAAAAGAATAACTCCAGATATCCTTAAGAAAGATAATGTGAGGTTGGTAGATTGTAAAGGGAGTTTTCTTAACAATACAACAAGACATGCACTTGAAGAAATTGTGCTGCTTTGGCCAATTCAGATTACTGAGTGGGTGCTTAATTTTCTTTAAAACCCAACAAGGGTTTTTCATCAATTGTGTTAGTTTTAAAGCAAAGACTATGAAATAACTAGATTTGTGTTAAATAATAAATCAAAATTCAAGTAAAAGTACCCTAAGCACATAAAAACAAATTTGTGAATGGAGTCTAAAGTATACACAGATGCATTCAAACACTTGTGGCCATGTCACTCCTGGTCCTAAGTCACTGCCAGATGCTATTTTCATGCATCACTTTGAAGATACTTAATGGAAAATATGTTGAAAAGCTGTTATTTGGCTTTTTCAAAAGTTCCCAGGAAATAACCTTCAGTCCAATTATGCTTTTCCTCAAGATAAAAATGTTAAGCCTTTACGATTCATAATGGTTTTCTTCTGAGTGAATATCAAGTATACAAAAATCCTTTTCATTTTTGTAAATCAGCAAGTACTTGGTGGCAAATATATGTAGATTTGATAACTATGAGTCAGGAGAAACAAGACACAGGGCAAGGAAGAAAATTCTTAGCTTTATGCTAAGGTTCTATTATGGAGGATATAAATATAAAGCATTGAAAGAAAATTATGTATTTTTACACATTCTGGCTTGAACATCACATCCACTAAGGCCAGCATGTATGTGCTAGTGAATAAAGGCAATGAGCAGGAAATGGCCACAGATCTGTCATAAAGCAACTTTGTCAACCCATACCCTCTGTCCACACAGAAATATCATCCCAAAGTACTCTGTGTCATGAGAGATGGTGACTTGTGGTAAGTCAAGTGACAGAATTTAAAAAGAACAAGTCACATCTAATGTATAAATATAGTTTGTGGAGGAACTGTGTTTACATCACAGGGTGCTAGAGTCTGCTCATCTGTGAATCAATATGTATTTAATACTAGAGTTAGCGATACCCTATAATGAAGGCCACAATTGAGATTTCCCTTGATCTATGACATAATAAATGGATGTACATTCTCAGATAACCTAATTCCTGTTTTATTCATTTAATTATCTTCAGTCCTGAGAGTTAAAGACATAGTCCAGCAAGATGTCAGTTTTTCTTGAATTAGATGACAAGAGTTAAACAGGACACATAACCTGGCACACCCAGATGTCCTTGGAAGGAGATGGCAGGTCAAATCAGATTGAAAATACAACCTAACAGACATGGCAGAGAAAAAATATTATGTCAACCTCCTTCAAGATTCATGAGCTTGTTCAGTTTTCATGCAAGTGTAATGATAGGTTTTCCATGTTGCTGTGAATGTTGAGCATGTAAATGAAAAAGTAGGGTTAGAGCTTCAAATACAAATTATAGGAAAATTACTATTTTGAGGGATAGTTTAAGTCCTGGCTGAAACATATTTCCAGAGTAACAAAAAGGAAAGAGTATAGAACAATTTTAACTAAATACTGTACACCAGAGTTGGGCAGACATACTAGTTCATGCACCATTTCTTCCATTTATTAGGTTATATCAAACTCTTATTATGGCATGGGATAATTCTAACAATGTTTTGTGTTTCTGAATGGTACATTTTATATAAATGTCTTATGAGCATTCATAATATAGTTCCCATCATTTACCTTGAAAACATTCATTCTGTGTCTATCATACCCTAGGAGCAGGATTATAAAAATGAGAAAAGATAGTTCAATACCTCAATTCCTTATGGTTTTTAAACTCAGATATTCTCTAAACTTAGAAGGCATTATAGTGTTAGCAACTGGTCTTCAATAGATGAAGAATAATGGACATGAAACTGATACAAGGCATTGACATCATAAAAATTATGCAACCTAGGTTTTCAAAACATATACCCAGAAGAGTTTAGTGTTAAAAGACAGAGTCTACTTTTCAGGCGTTTGCTTCTCAAGGCTGCTGCTCCAAATGAGGTCACTGTCCAGAGTAATGAGAGCAGTTGGGAATCTCTTCTTCTCTCCATTGCCTGAAGGTCAGTAGCCATCTGGTCGAGCCCTGCTGGCTTTCCAACTGAGTATGAGAACCAATTTTCACATCCGAGAACAGAGGGCATGGCTAAGGCATGGAAAACGTAGATGACACAGTTGCCTTCATCCACTGAGCATGTGCATCTCAATTTTCTATAAATGGACTCTTCATCAAAGTGGCCTGTAATGGAAAGAATGAAATATATTATTCATTATAAAATGGAGAAGATGGTCAGGGAATGAGTTTCCTTTCAGAATGACAAGGAAATTACAAAAGTGAGAAGTTTTTTCTTGAATAATAAAAATCCCAGTACTATCTTTTAAATATAGAGGATAAATCTACTACACAAGAATCTGATAACTCTTGGAAAATAATAAAACACAAGTTATATACTTTAGCATTGAGCACTTTGAATTACTTTTTTTACATTTTAATTGAAATAATCTTACATTATGAACAAAATACTGACCAACAGATTAAAATAATTAATAATGAGTGTTCTTTCAAATTTTTGACAAGCAAAATGCTGACTTAGCAGCCATGTATTGTTTCTGTTTTTGCTGGCAATTAACAAATATTGCTTGATGATAAACTCTCCAATTGTACTACAATAGATATTATACACATTATAAAATATTCAGTTTTAATATAATATATAATGCTGAACTTAAGTAAGGTATCTCTACTAAATATTTCAAACACATCAGTTTCCTATACTTGGTGAAATATTTAAAATAAACAAGTACCAGTTGCCTTATTATTTCCAATTTATTTGAAAGATATTAAATATTCTACAACTAATTATGTACCTGTATTAAGACCTTCAATTTATGGATCAAAACTACAGGGGTCTTAATAGCCCTATGTAATTCCATTTTGCAGTATGAAGAACATTGTTAATGTTTAAAAATTAAGAAACATATCCTCTTTGATCTTTGTTCCATATTGAAAGACATATTGAAAGAAGTCAAATATACTGACATATTGAAAGAAGTCAGATAGTAGGAATAGATTTTTTCTTCAAATAGTTGATTTCTCCTAGAGGAATACATGATTAAATAGGATGTTAGATGTAATAAAATAACATAAGAACTAGAAATTTCTTTTATGTTTACTGAATTCTAGCATCTAGCATCTCAAAGCTATTTGCCCTGGAATTAAGAAATTAAAAGAAAAAGTTGCTGACCCTAAGACTGAACAGTTTTACTAGTTATTTTGGTAATTCCAGCACTGAATTGGAACAAGGGACACAGGCAGGCACACATTTCAGAGTGAGTATTTTGTACAGTTTATTTTGATTTACAGTTCATCCTTTATATTGGGCATCTGCATGGATGTTTAAAAAAGTAAAAGGATTTACTGGATGCACGAAAGTTCTCTAACTGGTGATGCAGAAAAAAAAATGGTTTTCTTTCATATTGCTTCATGTTTCTGAGAGTCTCTTATTGTTGAAAATCAGTCCTTATATGACTTCATTAATTTCAAAGATATTTATGAGTAGCAAATGCAGTGATGAACAGTAGAGCTTTGCTTATATTCCCATCATTTTTTAGTGAAGCCTATAGTTAGTTTACTAATAAGACCTCATTGCTAGACATTTGGAGCCTCAATAAGAAGTATCAAATATCTTTTTTTCTTTATAAAATTAGCTTCTTCAGGTTTCTAAACATAGTAGTAAGAATACTTCTGAGTAATTAAAATGTAATCATCAGATGACTGAGGCGGTTTGTCTCTCAAGCTGCAGTAAGTTTTGCTAGGTGAGTGTACCAGCCTGTCTTCACTCAGCAAGAATAGTCTGTGTGAGAACATGGTGGAAAGGCATCCATGTGGAAGTAAAATGAGGGGGCTCATGAAAAATTGAACTTGTCAGCAACTCCATCTTGGAATCTGAGTATATAGAACTGTGGAAAGTATTTTATTTTTATTTTTACTTTTTTGCTCAGATCATCCAGTCTGTGATAGTTGGCCACAGAACCTCCAGAAAAGTGGAAGGAAAGAAAGATAGTGTGACTATATTTTTGATATCAGTTATGACAAATAAAATTCATTCCCTCTTAGACTCTAAACTCCAAAGTAAAAAACAAATGATATATAAATAAAAATATAAAATCATTTACTGTATGAAAAGTTGAAAATGATATAAAAAATGTTAAGTAGATTTAGAGGCTCAGTAGGACTTTCCACTTCCATCCCAGCAGGACAGTGCGGAAATCATCTTCAAGAATGTGATAGTGATTTAGCACTAAAGAAGATGGGAAAGCCAGTCATAAATATAGAAGCAGAAGACTTGAGAGAGAAGAAGCATTCAAAGGCTCTTACATGGGATGTAAGTAGAGTTCCGAGTACAGTGTGGCAAGCCAAGGAGAGAGCCTGGGATGTGTGAAGAAGACCAAGGCTGAACAACTACCATCTTGGAGAAGTCTTAGAAACCAAATCAACCTCTTAGATGGTGGGATGTTGCCAAGTGCTTTTCCGGCCATGAATATTTCTTATTTCTCAGTATCTGTGTGTCCTACAGATTTTTAGTATGTGAAAACCATTAGTACCTTATCTGCTCCAAGATCTATATGTTTGTTTTTTATTTTTATTTTTATTTTTTATTTTTTTAGATATTTTCTTTATTTACATGTAAATTTCTCCATTCCTAGTTTCCCCTCCAAAAAACGAACAAACAAACAAAAACAACAAAAACAAACCCCTGTTGCCTCCCCCCTCCCCATGCCTGTCACCTCACCCTCTCCCACTTTTTGGCCCTGGCATTCCCCTACACTGGGGCACAGAACTTTCACAGGGCTGAGCTCTTCTCCTCCTATTGATGATCAAATTGCAATCCTCTACGATACACATGCTGCCAGAACAATCAGACCCCTCCATGTATAGTCCTTGGTTGGTGGTTGAGACCCTGGGAGCTCTGAGGGTACTAGTTAGTTCATGTTGTTGTTCGTCCTAAGGGGCTGCAAACCCCTCAGCTCCATTGGTCCTTTCTCTAACTCCTTCACTGGGGACCCTGTACTCAGATCAATAGATGTCTGTGAGCCTCTACATCTGTATTGTTTTTTAATAGAGTAAACAAACACCTTGAGTGACATTCCATGAACCACATGGATTCCACACCCAACTTTGAAAGACTTTTACTCACACCATCTTCTATATTTTATGTTGAGAAAATTAATGTATGTCTCTTTTTTAGTTCTACTTCATTCAGTGATGTAGAGTAAAGTAAAGATTATATTATAAAACAGGACTAGTTCTGAGATTGTTCAGAAGAACATAGAATAAGGCTATTGACAAATAGACTGCTAAGTTCCAAGGGGAGCTGGCAGGTTGAAGGTGAACCACACTTATTTTTATGGTAGAAATGAGGAATGGAATAACCCAGTTAAAAAAGGAACAACTCTATAAATAGACATAAAAGTTATAAAACTTTAGTTACACGCAACTTTTTGAACAACTGTATATTCATGGAAGCTTTATTTCAATATAAGCATTCCAACATTTTCTTATACACATGTTATAAAACACAATTAGATTTTAATTATAAAAGAGTAGACTCTTGAGTAGCTCAGATTACTTCCAGTCTCTGCAGGTCTACCTTGGGCACGAACTCAGTGGCCAACCCCACATCCCCCAGTGGATGCTCCACTCCCCCACTCTAGTACACCCATGATCCTAGGATCCCAGGATCCCAGGATCTCAGGATCCCAGGAGATTGGTTGCACCAGGGTCTCAGAGGCAGCTTGATTCTCAGGAACTCTGACTCATTCAGAATCTCAGGATCATTTTATCCTGGTGCCGCACAGACTCCAGTCGAGTCGGCATGACAGCAGCCCACAGAGGGGAAAAGCTTCAAGGAAGTTAGCCTTTTGGAATTCTTTGGCATCTCCTAACATGCATGTATTCCAAATTTGTCCTTGTGATAGTCAATGTAAGGTCTCATGTGCTTTCTTTCTGTATAGAGGTACCCACAAGGAATGATTTACTAATAGCTAAACAAAATTGGAAGTTGATTTCAAACTGACCTTCACCTATGTTCCAATACCCTAATCAATGCTGAGCCAAACCTTGGCCTGGAATTTCGTAAAGTATATTACCCATTCAGACTAATTGCCCCCAGCATTGTTAGAGAGAGAGCAAAGGAGGTCAGGCATTGAAGTTTACAGAATGGGAGTTGTTTATCCCAGGGCAAGTTCAGCTGGGAACCCTCATTGCAGTCATGTAAGGCAGACCACATTAGAATTGCAGTTGAGTCACTCCCAGAAATTAGATTGTTGTTTTGTTCTGGGTAAAGTTAGCAGGAATGGGACCCCTGGGGCATATCTCTGCTAGCCCAGAGAATTAGCATAGTTTTACATTTACTAAGTACCTGCTGGCTGTGGTCTATACAATAGACTGAATGGAAACTACTTGCACGTGGCTTCTAAGATAAAGCTGACTTTCTTTCAGTTGCAGCCACTGCCTAGTTTCTGCCAATTTTCATGTATACACTTTTCTAATGACCCATTGTACTTCAGATGACGTCTGGATGTACCTTGACTGCTGTGACTCCCTACTTTTCTTTCTCTTTTGTATTGATCATAAAAACTTGACGCTCAGTTTGAGAATTACATTCAGATCCAACACTCCCTTGTGTCATGCTGGTCTGTCAATCTGCCGACATCTTGCTGACCTGTACCAGGACCCTATTTCTCCATGGGTTGAGGGGGCCAAGGATGGCCAGCCCGTGGCATCCTGGAATCACAGGATCCCAGAGATAGTTGGACTCTGAGGAGTTCTGACTCAACAAGGACTATGGGAAGGACAGGCTCTAGTGAGATATAGCGAGGGCAGGGAGCAATAGACATAATCAGATGGCAGGAGGCAAGCCATGAGAACAGAAACAACATAAAACAAGGTTACTTGGCATCATCAGAACCCAATTCTCCCACCGTAGCAAGTCCTGGATACACCATTATGTAAGAAAAACAAGATTCAGATCAAAAGTGACTTTTCATGACTATGATGGAGGACTTGAAGAAGGACATAAATAACTACCTTAAAGAAATACAGGAGTATGAATATAAGCAGGAAGAAGCCCTTAAGGAGGAAACACAAACATCACTTAAAGAATTAGAGGAAAACACAATCAAACAGGCAAAGGAAATGAACAAAACCATCCAAGATCTAAAACTGGAAATAGAAACAATAAAGAAATCACAAAGGGCGACAACCCTTGAGTTAGAAAACCTAGAAAAGAGATCAAGAGTCATCAACAGACTATGAGAGATAGAAGAGAGAATCTCAGGGGAAGAAGATACCTTAGAAAACATTCACATAACAATCAAAGAAAATGTAAAAGGTAAAAAGCTTCTAACCTGAAACATCCAGGAAATCCAGGACACAATGTAAAGACCAAACCTAAAGATAATAGATATAGAAGAGAGTGAAGACACGCAACTTACAGGGCCAGTAAATATCTTCATCAAAATTATAGAAGAAAAGTTCCCTAACCTAAAGAAAGAGATTCCCATGAACATACAAGAAGCCTACAGAACTCCAAATAGACTGGACCAGAAAAGAAATTCCTCCCATCACATAATAATCAAAACACAAAATGCACTAAATAAAGAATTTTAAAAGCAGTAAAGGAAAAAGTCAAGTAACATATAAAGGTAGGCCTATCAGAATTACACCAGACTTCTCACCAGAGACTATGAAAGCTAGAAGATCCTGGGCAGATGTCATACAGACCCTACAAGAACACAAATGCCCACCCAGGCTACTATCCCCAGCAAAACTCTCAATTACCGTAGATGGAGAAAACAATATATTCCATGGCAAAACAAAATTTATACAATACTTTTCCACAAATCCAGCCCTACAAAGGATAATAGATGGAAAACATAAGGAACAAAACTACACCCTAGAAGAAGCAAGAAAGTAATCTTTTAACAAATCCACACAAACCTAATTCCACCTCTACAATAAGAACAACAGGAAGTAATGATTACTTTTTCTTAATATCTTAATATGAAAATTAATATTATCAACATATCCTAATCCATTGAAATCCAAAAATATGAGGAATTAGAAATTTGTTGACTGTCATCCAATGGTATCTCTAGTTTAGTAATTGGAGAATTAGGTCCACTATTGTACAATCTATATACACTTTCAGCTTGTTTGATCATGATAGTATTTGGCTGTGTACAACATAAGGGTCTTGAGATCTTGCTTCTTCTATCTCAGCCTCTCTATTAGTAGTATTATTATTTCATGTTTTTACACTATACTATAGTTTTTAGAACAGCTTACATATTTCAAAAGTCTTTATACAGCCAAAAGAAACATAGACAATTAAATTGGGAGGTGGCTCATAAGAGAACAACAAAGTGAGACTGAATGCTTTGCTTGGCATTTGTAACTCTTGTATCAAGTTTGAAGA
>NW_022196899.1:11222822-11228246 GCF_008632895.1 Mastomys coucha
TTTTATAAATTTTAAGGAATATGACAAAAAGATATTGTAGGTATTGAAGGGGAGGTCTCTGGGAGGAGTTGGTACAAAAGGGAAACATGAATGTGATTTAATTCTATTTACTTAAAATATGTTTTTAAATGTTAACAAATTCAGATAAATTGAAATCATGTAACTTTTCTCTTTATAATGCAATAAAAGTTTAAAAAACACCAAATACATTTAATAAAGAGAGAATATTAAAAGCAATAAGGGAAAATGTCAAGTAACATATAAAGGCACACCTATCAGAATTATACCAGAATTCTCACCAGAGATAATGAAATCTGGAAGATCCTGGGCAGATGTCATAGAGACACTAAGAGAGCATAAATGTCAGTCAAGACTACTATACCCAGCAAAACTCTCTATTAACATAGGTAGAGAAAACAAGATATTGCAAAAAAACCAAAAACCAAAAAACAAAACAAAAAACAAATTTACACAAAATCTTTCCACAAATCCAGCCCTGCAAAGGATAATAGATGGAAAACACCAATACAAAGAGGGAAACTACACCCTCGAAAAAGCAAGAAAGTAATCCTTCAACAAATCCAAAAGAAGATAGGCACAACAAAAATAACAGGGAGTAACAATCACTTTTCCTTAATATCTCTTAATATCAATAAACTCAATTTTCCAACAAAAAGACATAGACTACCAGACTGAATAGGTAAACAGGACCTAGCATTTTGTTACAGACAGGAAATGCACCTCAGTGACAAGGACAGACACTACCTCAGAGTAAAAAGTTGGAATACAATTTTCCAAGCAAATGGTCCCAAGAAACAAGCTGGGGTAACCATTCTAATATCAAATACAACTGATTATCAACCAAAAGTTATCAAAACAGATAGGGAAGGACACTTCATACTGATCAAAGGAAAATTCTACAATGATGAACTCTCAATCATGAACATTGCTCCAAATGCAAGAGCACACACATTCATATAAGAAACTTTGCTAGCTTAAACCACACATTGCATCCTGCCTCAGGTCGGCCCATCTGGGCCTCCCTCAACCTGTGGGAGAAAAGGGGTCCTAGTCAGGTTGACGAAGTATAGGCGAAAAAATAATGGCAGAGACGACACATGAAGTACAGGATCTGAATGTATTTCTTAAAAATGGCATCAGACTTTTACAGTCATTGCAAAAGAGAAATGATAAATCTGGCAGCTTAGCACTTAAGGTACATCTGAGGCCATCTATAACATACTGGGTCTAAAATGGCATCTGTCTCCTATGGACTGGTACTGCATCCCCCCCTGCCCTACCCTCCCCTCCCGGGCCCAGGGCCAAGCGCTGTGGGCCCAGGGAACTGCGGACTGCATGAATCTGAATCCTAATCCATCTAAATTCTGGTTCTAGTCAGTGTGCAAGTGAGTTCAGCGAGAGTCCCCAAGTGGGAGTCCTGCTGCTAGTCCTAGTGTGAGTCCTTCCATATAAAGTGAAAAGCAGGCTTATATGGTATACAGAAAGCAGGGCAGATGACAAGAGTCATGTAGGCAGGTGGGGGTTACAGCAAGGGGCGAAAGAGTGAGGTCACATAGGCAAGTGACCCCCACATCAAGGTCAGTAGGTTCAGGTTCAGGTAGCCAGATGTGAAACAGGTGGAAGGGCAGTGGAGCCCTCTCTGTTGAGGTTATTTTGGTATTCCTATGCTAATTCTCTGGTTCTGCTGGAGGCAAGGACTATGGTTTCAGTAGATGTTGAAAAAACATTTGACATAATTCAGCATCCCAACATGTTAAAAGTCTTGAAATAATCAGGAATTAAAGGATCATACCTAAACATAGTAAAAGCAATAGACGGCAAACAAATAGCCAACATCAAACTGAATGGTGAGAAATTTGAATCAGTCCCACTAAAATCAGGGACTAGACAAGGCTGTCCACTTTCTCCCTATCTGTTCAACATAGTACTTGAAGTTTTAGCGATGCCAATTAGACCACAAAAGTAAATCAAAGCAATACAAACTGGAAAGAAAGAAGTCAAAATATCACTATTTGCAGATGATATCATATACTTAAATGACCACAAAAATTCCACCAGAGAACTCCTACAGCTAATAAAAAATTTCAAAAAAGTTGCTGGATATAAAATTAACTGAAACAAATCAGTAGCCTTTCCCTACTAAAATGATAAACAGGCTGAGAAAGAAGTTAAGGAAATGACACTCTTCACAAAATCCACAAATAACATTACATACTTCGATGTGACTCTAACCAAGCAAGTGAAAGATCTATAAGAAAAGAACTTCAAGTCTCTGAAGACAGAAATCGAAGATCTCAAAAGATGGAAAGATTTCCCATGGTCATGGATTGGCAGGATTCTTATAGTAAAAATGGCCATCTTGCCAAAATCAATCTACAGATCCAATGCAATCTCCATCAAAATTCCAACTCTAATTCTTCACAGAGTTAGAAAGAACAATTTGCAAATTCATTTGGGATAACAACAACAACAGCAACAACAAAACAGGATAGCTAAAACTATTATTAACAATAAAAGAATTTCTAGGGGAATCATCATCTCTAATATCAAGATGTATTACAGAGCAATAGTGATCAAAACTGCATGGTACCAGTACAGAGACAGGCAAGAAGATCAATGGAATAGAACTGAAAACCCAGAAATGAACCCACATACATGTGGTCATTTGATCTTTGACAAAGGAGCTAAAACCATCCAGTGGAAAAAAGATAGCATTTTCAATAAATGGTGCTGGTTCAACTGGAGGTCAATATGTAGAAGAATGCAAATTGACACATTCTTATCTCCTTGTAGAAAGCTCAAGTCCAAGTGGATCAAGGACCTCCACATAAAACCAGATACACTGAAATTTAGAGAGGAGAAAGTTTCAAAGAGTCTCATACATATGTGCACAGGGGAAAAATTCCTGAACAGAACACCAATGGCTTGAGCTGTAAGATCAAGAATTGACAAATGGGACCTCATGAAATGGTAAAGCTTCTATAAGGCAAAGGACCCTGTCAATAAGACAAAAAGGAAAACAACAGATTTGGGAAAAGATCTTTACCAATCCTACATCCGATAGAGGGCTAATATCCAATATATACAAAGAACTCAAAAACTTAGACTCCAGAGGACCAAATAACCCTATTGAAAAATGGGGTACAGAGCTAAACAAAGAATTTTCAACTGAGGAGCATCAAATGTCCAAAAAGCCCCTAAAGAAATTTTCAAAATCCTTAGTTATCAGGGAAATGCAAATCAAAATAGCTCTGAGATTCCATCTCACACCAGTCAGAATGTCTAAAATCAAAAACTCAGGTGAGAGCAGATGCTGGCAAGGATGTGGAGAAAGAGGAACACTCCTCCATTGTTGGTGGGATTGCAATCTGGGACAACCACTCTGGAAATCAGTTTGATGGTTCCTCAGAAAATAGTACATAGTACTACCTAAAGACCCAGCTATACCACTCCTGGGCATATCCCAAAAGATGCTCCAACATATAACAAGGACACATTCTCCACTATGTTCATAGCAGCCTTATTTATAATAACCAGAAACTGGAAAAAACCCAGATGTCCTTCAACAAAAGAATGGATATAAAAAAGTGGTACATTTACACAATGGAGTACTACTCAGCTATTAAAAATGATGAATTCATAAAATTCTTAGGCAAATGGATGGAACTATCATCCTGAGTGAAGTAACCTAATCACAAAAAATAACATATTCTAAAAAAATATACTATGACTGATCCTTTAATAGTTTCATATATTGTGTTGATCACAGTTTTTGAAAACACTATCAGGCCACATGAAGTCATTGATATTTTGTGTAAGTGAATTCATATTTACACATTAAAATTGTCTGACTGAAAACTACTTAAAATGGGGACACTTCAGTAAGAGACACTGACTATGTACTCGTACATGCATAATCAATGTCTATATATTCATAAATACATGATTTCCATGAGGGACTGTGCAAGTGTAAACATTGCTGTTCAAATGAGGAGCCCTCTTCAAGTTGGACAATACCTTTTCCTCTTCAACTCTTATCTTTATAATGTTATTTCAGAATGCCGAGGTGGACAGTCAAAAAGCACTTGTGTTTTGGAGTCCTATGGGTCAGCTCCCAGAGCCCCCTGCCCTAAACAATTTTGATGATGTAGTAGTTCCATATATAAAACCTGTATTCAGGCCTCAATGTCATGATTGTCTGACTTGCCATGACCTTGGACAATTTGCCATATCTGAGTTATTTTTTCTCATGTCTAAAATATTGATCACAATAACTGCTTTGTTTTATTCAATTGTCTAATGACCATGTATTCTACTGCCCCAATATGCTTACTTTTTCAAAGTGACTTCAAAAATACTCTTGAAGCTGATTGGACTTATGCCTGTCTTTAGAAATTCAATGTACTATAAAATTGTATAAGTGTACAATTTACTAACAGATGCTGTGTGAATTGTCTTGCAGTTTATAATTTTGGCTTAACAGGATCAAGCTGTGAAGAAGTCTAGAACTTCAGCAAGACAAGCCCAATGCCAGACATTTCTGTAAGTTCAGGCAACCCTATTTGTAAATGAAACTCTATTAATGAACTTAGGAAATGTCAGACAGAAATAACAAATTTTATAGCATAATAAATAATTGTCATGGCCATATATCTTTGGCTTTGGGTTTAATCAGATGATAATCGATTAACATTCACGTAAGTTGCTTTTGATAACTGAATAAACTAATACAAGTCTGTTAAATTAGGTCAGTGGGTAAATGTTCTTGCTGCAAAGTCTAATAATATGAGTTTAATACTTGGAATTCAGACACTGGATGGAAAGAACTTAGAGGCATATCCTCGTCGGGGTTAAAATAAAACAAAACACTCTATCCTTAGACTTAAGGCCTACGCCGTAAGATAGAAATCATGCCTGCCATTGTTTGGACAGGCAAGAACTTGAGAATAGAAAAGCAATACGCCTAGGAAAACAAAATAATACTGCTTTGCTAAAGAAACCTATTAATACAATTGCTTTTAATGTTAATATGTTACACCTATAGGTCAGGGCTATGCTCAGCCACCATCATAGAAGCTTCCTCATAAAGTAGATTGGACCTAAAAGACACTCACAAGAGGAGTATGGGCAGAAAGTAAGAAACTTTGAAAAAGTTCTAAATGGAATGTCTCTATCAAACTCTTTCCTCAAGGCTCAGGGAGTTATGCAGAAGAGGAAGCAGAAAGACCATAACAGCCATTTAGACACAGCACATTTAAACCCACAAAGATTGTGGCAGCGTGCAAAGGGTCCAGTTGGCACAGTTCTCAGATAGGGCCCCAGTACTGAGATAGGAAGTTGACACAATCCCTACCCTAGAAGCTCTCTATAACTGGAAACTTTTGCAAAAGAAAAATTAGTTTT
>NW_022196899.1:11228256-11240237 GCF_008632895.1 Mastomys coucha
TGAGTGTATTAGTCACACTTAAAGGCAAGGCCAATGCCCAGAAGTAGATGGTTAAAATGAATTCAGTTGTATTTTGAAGCTGCATTTGAACATTTTTTATTAGTATTTTTCAATATTGTAGTTTTGTAGGGTTTGCGTTTATATGTGTGTGTGTTTCTGGTTAGTTTTTCTTTTCTTTTAAAGGTTTGTTTGTCAAACAGTAAGAGGGTGGATGGGGGTAGAATAAAATAAGGAGTTAAAAAAATAAATTAATTAATAAAAAAATCTTTAAAAAAAAAAGGTTGTTTGCTTTTTAGAAAGAAACAGAAAATTTATACTGATTTTGACTTCCGTGAGAAATGGAATCAAATTTCTTTTGTACAATTTCCTAATGGTTTTCAATGTGATCTTCCAGGGATCTGTTCTATCCCTGGCAACAGTCTGTCACTGACAAATTTGGCAACATCCTATATCTTTTCTTGACCACCATCAAGTAAATGTTGAAATTTATGAAAGTAGTCATATAATCTCTAGACTATTTCTATACCCCAACTCCTTCCATTGTAGGAATTGTATTAGTAGGCCCCAGTTTTTTCTTTATTGATTTAACTTTTATTGCATTATGATGAAAAAAGATACATAATTTCAATTTATCTGTATTTGTTAACATTTAAAAACATATTTTAAGTAAATAGAATTAAATCACATTCATGTTTCCCTTTTGTACACCAACTCCTCCCAGAGTCCCCTTTTAATACCTACAATACCTTTTTTGTCATGTTCTTTAAAATTTATAAAATATTATAACAATAAAATGAGTATTATAAAAGTTGTTTGATATAAAACAACAATTAATTTAACAGTTCATATAGATGCTTGTCTACAGCAATACTGAAAATACATGTTTTTCTCAATGTAAATATTAAATAGCACATAACATAATAACTGTATATTTTAAAATAATATATCTCTTCTAATATTTTTAATCAACATAAATATATAAAGTATTTTTGTTTTTTTTTTGTTGGTTTGTATTTAGTAGCGTTTAAAATCTTGGCTCTTACTGTGGTACAAGGCCAAAATAAGAACAATTTTTAGATATTGGAGTTCATTGTAATAAGGTTGTACTTCAATGACCCTCACATCACCAAAGGATTTTACCTCCATTGTAGCTAAGCTGAGAGTTGACAGTTCTGCTGCACCAAGGAATGAATTGTAGGCATGATTTTTGGATACAGACTTCCTGCTATGGTCAAAGCTATTTGACTTGAGTGAGTGACTTATTCTCAGCCCACAGAGAACAGGTTACATTCATTTAAGAAATGGTGTGTGTATTAAGATGGTCTATCCATTAAATCTTTCACCAACTGTTTTAATGAACAATGGTTCTGCTTGGAGGGTGGCACAGACATTAGGTGAGGGTAAGAATCTGGTTCATTAACTGTGATAATTTGGAAAAGCATTCATCTCAGAGAAATAGTAACTTATAAAGTCCTCTTCTTCAAACTTGGTACAAGAGTTACAAACGTCAAGCAAATCCCACTTTTTGTTGTTGTCTTACAAGACACCTCCCAATTTAATTGTCTATGTTTCTTTTGGCTGTATAAACACTTTTGAAATATGTAAGCTGTTCTGAAAACCATAGTATAGTGTAAAAACATGAAATAAACAATACCACTAATAGAGGGGCTGAGATAGGAGAAGCAAGATTTCAAGACCATTATGTGGTACACAGCAAGACACTGTCATGTACACACAAGCAGAAAGTATGTAAGGATTGTACAATATTGGACCTATTTCTCCAATTACCAAATTAGAGATACCATTGGATGACAGTCAACAAATTTCTAATTCCCCATATTATTGGATTTCAATGGATTAGGATATGTTGGTAATATTGATTTCATATTAAGATATTAAGAAAAAGTAATTGTTACTTCCTGTTGTTCTTGTTGTAAGAGGTGGAATTAGTTTTGTGTGGTTTGTTGAAAGATTACCTTCTGGCTTCCTCTAAGGTGTAGTTTTGCCACTTATGTTGGTGTTTTCCATCTATTATGCTTTGTAGGGCTGGATATGTGAAAAGATAATAAGTAAATTTGGTTTTGTCATGGAATATCTTGTTTTCTCCATCTATGGTAAATGAGAGCTGGGTATAGTAGACTGGGCTGGCATTTATGTTCTCTTAGGGTCTGTATGATATCTGTCCAGGATCTTCTAGCTTTCATAGTCTCTGGTGAGAAATCTGGTGTAATTCTGATAGGCCTGCCTTTATATGTTACCTGACCCTTTTCCCTTACTGCTTTTTTGTTAAGTGCATTTGGTGTTTTGATTATTATGTGACAGGAGGAATTTCTTTTCTGACCCAGTCTATTTGGAGTTCTGTAGGCTTCTTGTATGTTCATGGGCATCTCTTTCTTTAGGTCAGGGAAGTTTTCTTCTATTTTGTTGAAGATATTTACTGGCCCATTACATTGGGAGTCTTCACTCTCTTCTATACCTATTATCCTTTGGTTTGGTCTTCTCAGTGCATCCTGGATTTCCTGGATGTTTTGGGTTAGGAGCTTTTTGCTTTTTGCATTTTCTTTGACTGTTGTGTCAACGTTTTCTAAGGTGTCTTCTGCCCCTGAGATTCTCTCTTCTATCTCTTGCATTCTGTTGGTGATGTTTGCATCTATGGCTCTTGATTTCTTCCCTAGGTTTTGTATGGCCAGGGTTGTCTCTCTTTCTGATTTCTTTATTGCTTCTATTTCCATTTTTAGATTCTGGATGGTTTTTCTCATTTCCTTCACCTGTTTGATTGTGTTTTCCTGTAGTTCTTTAAGGGATTTTTGTGTTTCCTCTTTAAGAGCTTCTAGCTCTTTACCTTCTCCTGTATTCTTTCAGTGTTCTCCTGTATTTCTTTCAGGGTGCTATTTATGTCTTTCTTAAAGTCCTGTATCATCATCCTGATAAGTGATTTTAGATCTGAATCTTGCTTTTCTGGTGTGATGGTGTGTCCAGGATTTGCTATGGTAGGAGAATTGGGTTCTGATGATGGCAAGTGACCTTGGTTTGTGTTGTTTGTTTTCTTATGCTTGCCCCCCGCCATCTGGTTAACTCTAGTGCTACCTGCCCTTGCTAAATCTGACTGGAGTCTGTCCTTCCTGTGATCCTGGTTGTGTCAGAACTCCTCAGAGTCAAGCTTTCTCTGTGATCCTATGATTCTGGGATCCTTTGATCCTGGGCTTGTTAGATCACCTGGAAGTGTGGCTTTCTCTGTGTGTTGTGGGACTGGCTGCAGAGCTTGTGCCAAAGGTCTGCTCATAACACTAACCTAGACAGACTGGAAGGAACCGGAGTCACTGGGCTGGAGGACTTCCTGTGTGCCTGGTCCCGCTGGTCCCAGTTACTCCCAGTGTTCGGACAGATGTTGGTTCCTGCTTATCTCTGATCCTGGGTGTGTCAGAGCACCTGGGAGTGGAGCTTCCTCTGGGTGTTGCGGGACTGGCTGCAGAGCTTGTGCCCAAGATCTGCTCTCTGATCCTGGGTGTGTCAAAGCTCCTGGAAGTGGAGCTTCCTCTGGGTGTTGTGGGTATACTCGTGGTTTTTAAATATTTATTCTGCATAGGTATGTATTTACTCTTGAATTTTGAGATGATATATTTTCTTTGGTAAATAATATTTTTGTAATGATAGATTTAAATATTGTGCTCTTTCCCCTGCCTTTTTGACATCAAGTTTATATACATTAAGATGTTTTTTCATCATTTTGCTCCTTCTGTTTGAGTTGGGTGTTTTCTACTATATCATTATATTTAGAGTCATTCATTCTTTTGTTGCATACTCTGTGGTCAAATAAATGTGCTACATTTAAAATTCCTGTATTGTATTATATAGTTTTTTAATTCCTGTTTGGTTATCTCATTGGGTTGTGTTATCAAGTTTAATATACTGTTCGATATTTTTGATCACATTAATGTCAGACATTTTTGTTCTTGTTGTTTTTAAGTCTGTGTCCAATTATACTATAACTGGGCTTCTTTGAGTTTTTAAGCAGCTTTTTGCCCTCTTTGACTTTTGACATGCTTGGAACTCTTCCCCTGGTTAAGAAAACATTGTAAAAATGTCAAGGATCAATGTAAAAAATGTAAGATACATTTTTTGATCATCTTAATCATCAATGTAATGAACTAATAATTGGACATCCCTAGATGCCTCCTACCAGTGCTTTTCCTGTATCAGTCTTGATTTTCCTGAGTCTTTCCTGACTTCTTGAACCCTTTCTCCTTGGAGGGACTGAACACTTGGCACTAGAATACTACAGAAAAACATTTTTGCACGATTGCATGATTTCATTGTCTTCTTTTACAACATAAAATGTTCAAATATTTAAAGTAGCAACAGAATATTGCTTATATATGTATGTTCTCTGTTCTGATTCTCCAGATTCACCCTTTTAGACTTAACTGGTGAGCCTGAGATGAAACATACTTGTCAAGCACTTGTTGGGCATGAATGAAATCCAAGTTTGATACTCAGCATCATATTAAGGGAAAATCATTTATTAACAATGAATAATTCATATTCTGCCTCAGAATGTAGGAAGATAGCTTTTACTTAATTTGCCAAAAGAACTTGAATATGGTTTAGTTTCACTCCTCATTATCACAAAATTCGCACTTTTGTAAATAAAGAGTTAAAGTAGTAGAAAGTCTTAAACTTAAACTTAATTAAATTTTGAGCATATACAATTAGCCCTATCTCTTAAGACAAAAAAGTAAATAAAAAGGTCATGTGCTTGTAAAAGACAAAGTAGAAAATGCACAAACTAAGGAGTCACCATTTTCATATTAGCTTGCACAATGGCTGGTAGAAAATGTTGAAAATGTTTGCTTTTTCCATAATAACAGGTCTCATTTTTAAAATTGGTGATTTTTAGTAGCTGAAGAGAAAACTTAGGCTACTATTAAGTTGAGCTGTAGCCAGGTTTGTGGCTACTCTTTCCATTTCTTGATGTGTAAGATATCATCCATTTCCTAAAATTGTAGTATTTCACCAATTTATGTTCAACATTGACAATTGCCATTTTTCACATATTTGAGAGATTGGAAAGACCTGTAAGATCATTCAATCCATCCCCTTGGTGCTGTAGCAATTGAAGTAAAGCAATTGAAGTAAAACTATTATTTTTGTGGATTATAATTGGCTTGCTCATTTCTAGCAAAAGTAACATGAAATGAAAAAGGTGAGTTTCATAGATTAGAGAGAAGTTGCTAGAAGAAGGTTTCCTTATTTCATTTCTTTCTTATCAGTTTAAATATCTCAAATCCTTATGTAATTATATGCCTGATGAATATTTTAAAGCACATAGAAGGTTTAATGTAAAATCATCTTTCAAAGTCCATAAGGTTAGTTACTTTCAGCACTCACCCAATAATCAGAATTTCAGTGGAAGGATTGTTAGTTAATTTATGTGTATATTATACACACACACACACACATATATATGTACAATACATATATATACACATATATGTGTGTATGTATATATATAATATTTTATCTAGGAAATAGCAATATAAATATCCATTTGCTAAAGTAAAAATGTGGTAAAGCATCTTGTATTTCCAGTTTCTTCAAAAGCATTCTTTCACATTAGTGATCAACTTGCTAACAGACTAACTAAGCATCTGTGCAGCACTATTCAAATGTCTTTTATGTATATTCATTATTCTTAATTAAAATGAAAACTAAATACTTCTTTTTAAAGGGTATAATGATTCTACCCCAAGATATAAAAATATTCTAAATACTAAATATTGCATATAAACAATTTTATACCCACAAAGGCACAAAAATAATTTCTGATCTTTTTATTAAATAATATGTGGTTTAACCAACAAAATCATTTAATAAAATAAGCTTTGTAGTCAAATCTAGCTATGTGCAAATGAATGGGAATCTCCTTAAGCAATTTCAAAACATCACCTTTTATGAACAAAATAGAAGACAAATTTATTTCCCTTTAGTTTGATATTGGCTATTGGTTTGCAGTACATTGCCTTTACTATTAGCAAAGTAGCTAGATATAAAAAATTAATTCAAACAAATCTGTAGCTTTCCTCAACTCAAAGGATCAACCAGCTGAGAAAGAAATTAGGGATATGACAACCTTCACAATAGTCACAAATAATATAAAATACCTTGGTGTGACTCTAACCAAGCATGTGAAAGATCTGTTGATGATTGATGATCTCAGAAGATGGAAAAATCTCCCTTGCTTATGGATTGGCAGGATTAATGTAGTAATAATGACCATTTTAGTGAAAGCAATCTACAGATTCAATGGAATCCCCATCAAAATTCCAACTCAGTTCTTCATAGAGTTAGAAAGAGCAATTCTCAAATTCACTTGGAATAACAAAAAAAACCCTCAGAATATGAAAAACTATTCTCAACAATAAAAGAACTTCTGGAAGAATATAATGATAAAAAACTTCATGGTATTGGCACAGAGACAAGGAGAAATTAACACACACCTATCATTTATTGATCTTTGAAAAAAGGAGCTAAAACTATCCAGTGGAAAAAAGACAGCATTTTTAATAAATGGTGCTGGCTCAACTGGCAATCAACATTTAAAAGAATGAAAATTGATCCATTCTTTTCTGCCTGTACAAAGCTCAAGTCCAAGTGGATCAAGGACCTCCACATAAAACCATATGCACTGAGTCTAATAGAGAAGAAAGTGGGGCAGAGCCTGGAACACATGGGCACAGGGGAAATTTTCCTGAATAGAACAAAAATGACTTATGCTCTGAGATCATGAATCAACAAATTGGACCAAATAAAACTGCAAAGCATACGTAAGGCAAAGGTTACTGTCAGTAGGACAAAATGGCAACCAATAGATTGGGAAAGATCTTTATCAATCCTTGATCAGATAGAGGGCTAATATCCAATATATGCAAAGAACTCAAGAAGTTAGACTCCAGAGCACCAAATAACCCTATTAAAATGGGGTACAGAGCTAAACAAAGAATTCTCAACTGAGGCATACCAAATGGCTGAGAAGCACCTAAAGAAATGTTCAAGAAACTTAGTTATCAGCAAAATGCAAATCAAAACAACACTGAGATTTCACCTCACATCAGTCAGAATTGCTAAGATGAAAAATTCAGGTGACAGCAGATGCTGGCGAGGATGTAGAGAAAGAGGAACACTCCTCCATTGTTGGTGAGATTGCAAACTGGTACAACCACTCTGGAAATCAGTCTGACGTTTCCCTAGAAAATTGCACATAGTATTACCTGAGGATCCAGCTGTACCACTCCTGGGCATATACCCAAAAATACTCCAACTTATAACAAGGGCAAATTCTCAACTATGTTCAAAGCAGCTTTATATATAATAGCCAGAAGCTGGAAAGAATCCAGATGTTCTTCAACAGAGGAATGGATATAGAAAATGTGATACATTTACACAATGGAGTACTACTACACAGCTATTAAAAACATTGAACTCATGAAATTCTTAGGCAAATGAATATAATGTATCATCTTGATTGAGGTAACCCAGTCCCCCCCAAAAAAATACATGGTATGTACTCACTAATAAGTGGATAGTAGTTCAAATTATATAGTTCTCTTTCTCTCTCTCTCTCCATATATATATATTTATATATACAAATATATATTTATGTATAAATATATATGTATATATATTTTATATATATTCAAATTATATATAGAGAGAGAGAAGGAAAGAATATATATATGTATATATATACATATATATGTGTAATATATGTATATATTTCTCTAGCAATTGCTAGGGGAAGGGAAGCTGTCTTTTGTAGAGTTGGTCAAGTAGCCTCAGGGACGCAGACTGTAAGAAACATCATGAGGTCTGGGATGGGCATGTCTTGTATTACAGTTTTCCTGAGTCATTCATACTCTTGTAAGGAGTTCCTAATAAAATCATTGATTCATGATGCTAGACTTGGGTAGGATAATTTCTAGGGCTGTCTTAAATGCCATATCTGTAGTGAGTAGATATATACTCAAGTCTTTTCAGGAAAATTCATGCAATAAAGAATAATAATGTGACTTCATATATTGATAGCAATAATTTATCTCTAGAGATTTCTGCAAAATAAAGAGTATGTGGTAGGAGGTAATGACCATAGGTGAAAACAATTTCAAAGTTAACCTATTAAGACAGAGGGACAGACATGCAGGTTGTATACAGTAAATTTCTCTGTAAGAAATATTGATTTCTATCTACCAGATCTATGTAGTTCTAGATTTCTATCTAATAGTTCCATCTAGTTCTAGATTTCTCTCTACAAAATCTTTTATAAAAATCACGAGTCTTTCATTCATTTGACCCCAAGATCATGTAATTCTCAGGAGAATTTTTATGTGCTACCTATGATTAGATTTCAATGAATTGGTACTAATTTCTCACAGTCTCTAAGTGGAGAACCTCTTCATCCTCCTAGCTCCTAAAATGTTATAAGGAATGACTGGCATTATTATAAAATCTCTTGCTGTTTTTTATTTAAATGCTCTGCTAAAGAACACCTAATGGTCAATTTGACTACATTCTAATGTCATGCACATTCCCTTCCTGTCATCTAGTAAGTGCTATCACTATAATCCTTTGTTATGTACATAATTAATTAGAGGGTTTGTTTAAACTTCTACCTCATCCAAGAAGAAAGAAAACTACATAGGGTGTAATGGTCAACGTGGTACTATAGTGTTATAATGTATATAACTAGTCATGAAATAGTTGGTCTGCATGTCCCTGTGGTCCTGAGGGGAATTAGACTTCTCCATGACTGGTGCATTTCCATGCCTGGTGCTGTCGGTCGGCACCCACACTTGTTGTCCTGGATATTCTCTGTTCTTTTTAAAGGGCTCTGCTATCCCTAGTCAACTCATATGCTATAATTTTGCAAATCTGTCTAGGCTAACAACTTTGAAAATTGAAAATATATATTTTAAAAATAAAAACACGAAAAAAAGAGAAAATTAAACATAATTGCAGAAACTCAACTAAATTGTCTTACCAATTTAGGATCCTACAACTCTGAATGTTAAAATGAGGAATTAGGAATTCCTAGAGTCTAATATTAGGTGTTCTTTTAAGTACTTTTTGAAGGTTTGGGTACATTTCTTAACTTCTCTTTTTTTCTGATTTTCCTTATCAAAAATTTAAGAGGGTTTTATTAGATGATTAGGTTGATTGTTTGTTTGTTTGTTTTGATTTTTTGAGACAAGGTTTCGCTGTCCTGGAACTCACTCTGTAGAACAGGCTGGCCTTGAACTCAGAAATCTGCCTGCCTCTGCCTCCCAAGTGCTGGGCATGAGCCATCACTGTCCAGCTTTATATATTTAAAATTCTTTTCATGGAGAAATGTCCATGATTCTTTATCGTGCAAAATAAAATTGAGAAGTGAGATAGCCACTCTAAAGTATCAAAAGAAAAGAAGGCTCAATACTTTGTTCTATTTCTTTGTGTATTTCAAATGAAAATTGTTCTTTAATCCTAAATCACCAGGAAAAATTTCTGAACACATACTTTTCTCTTTATGCCAGCCAAAACTCCATACGTAGTGACTTGAGTAAACCAAGCTGAGCATAATGCTAGACTGAGCTGTGTGAAATTGGCAACCACTGTACTTTTATTAAAATGATCCATGTTCCCTGTGGCTGAGTCAGAACATCAAGACACACAAATATAAATAAATGGAAAATTTCGGGGACTGTTTGTACAGCTACATTACAGTTTAAACTTGAAGACATTGCAATTTGGAAAACTTTGCATGTCAAAACTGGTCATTGAAAATGTATTCACACTTCCATTCACTGTGATTTTCATTTCTTAGCAATGCTTTTTAATCACCACCTTCACCTAAAAATAAGTATAAGTGTCATTTCAATTCATTTGCACTTTGAATTTTGCCCTTTTGCAAACACAGCAACATAGCAATGAAAGAAAAGGATATGTTTAGTTGTGACATTAAAGAATATTTGAACTCTCACTAGGACAGAGTATACATGTAGGTAACAGTGTGTTCATCATTATCTATATTTCCAAACATTTTCTTAGACTATCTAATTTCCAAAAGCTTGTCTATTACACCCCCACTCCTCAGTGAAAGTAAAATAGAAATTGCATACAATTAAATGTTTCCCTTTCTTGAACCCTCTGTCCCCAAGCGTAGTTGTTTACCTTTGTTGTTCAGTTTATTACCAGACAGTCTATTCATATAGAAATCAAGTGAATGCCTTACATTCACTCTCTCTTCTCTTCATCCCCATTGATGAGATAGCCTAGTAAATCCAGGTTGCTTTTCTTAATGCGCTCTGCTCTGTGCTGTTGGTTTTATAGATTTTCCCACAATATCTTCCAAAACCCTTTCCTGGGTGTATATTCTACATAATTGGCTTCTTGATCCTATACTTATTAGTTTGTATTTTTATACCTAGGCAGTATTTGGCATCTTCTGCCTTAATCATCTGCAATTCAATCCTTTTCAATCTGATAATATTGTACCTTATTATTTTCTGACTTCAGTTTTAGCATCACCAGCAAATTCAATGATCTTTTCTCCTCTATTCATGTCCTAAAATATATAGGTCTTATTCCCAGGGCTCTGGAAAGCATGCTACTTATAACCCCCCTTGAAGCTGAACTTGCCCTCTATGGCTACCTTTTGTCTACTGCTGTTAAATTAGTTTTCTGACACTGTGCTATTTTACTTTTTATTTCCTGAGTCTGCTTTAGATATTAATCTTAAATGTCAAAACTTTTCACTCATTCTGAAAATATTTTTATTGAACAAGCTAATAGTACTGTCCAAGAGGGCCAGAAGATTAGAGAAATATGATCTTCCACGTGTGTGTGAGGTCTTAACTATCTCTAAGCCATCTTGCTAGAATTTTATATCTAAATTCAGAGAAGTCCAAACCATCTCTCACAGTAGATATTGGACAGACAGAGACAGTTTTATTGCTTGTTGTGATTGAAGACAGTGAACTATACTTCTATTTCTCCATGTGTTGTTCGAGAAGGACTATACGCTCAGAAGGAGTTTGTCAAATTTACACAGAACTCTCATTTTGGCAAAGGACAAGTGTGTTCAACCAAGGATAACATTTACTAAATATGGCACAGCGAGAGCAGAGAAAAGGTACAATCACATTGTCTGAGAACGAGTATACTTTATTAAATGTATGCGCTATGTCAGATTCCATCTTAAGCCTTTTCCATTTCTTTAGCCAAAATGAATTTGCAAGAAATGAATATAGACTTACCTGAAATAATACAGACTTTTCACGTTTCACTGAATCTCCTTTAACATCTTGCTTAATTACAATGTACTCATCAGTATTCAGAAATCAACATGGACATTATACTTATAAACTGGAGTATAATCTATGATCGTTTTAAATTTTATTGGTTTTATCCCAATTGTCTTTTGTGCTGCACTGGATTGTTGTATCTCTTTGTTCTTACTTCTTTTGTCCTGCTGAAGTTCAAACCCAGAACCCAGGGCTTTCCATGTGCAAAGTGCTGTCCCACTGAGTTACATCCCAGGCCTTCCCTTGCTCCTTTATCTTCCATGACATTTCTCTTCTCCTTTTATCCATACTGGCACAGTCTTTCATTGTTTTTCATTATTTACTTGAGTAATGCAAGTAAGATATTTTGTAGACTGACAACTAACTGTAAGTGTAATTAAACCCCTATGACATGACGCAATTTACTAAACATCTTCAAACTTAGTAATGATACAGTAGAAATGAGGTGCACTTATCAATGAGTCACATGAAGTAGGCATGTTCACTTTGTTCATTTGGTAATAGCTTCCAATTTTCTCTGTAGTTTCTACTTTTCTTCTCACAATTTACAAATGGAGGGGAAGCATGCCAAGACTATAGAAATATTTCTCCTCAAACACCTCTGTGCAGTTGTCACTGGAGTAGTTGACTGTTGGTGAATATTTCTCC
>NW_022196899.1:11240382-11241035 GCF_008632895.1 Mastomys coucha
AACACCTCTGTGCAGTTGTCACTGGAGTAGTTGACTGTTGGTGAATATTTCTCCTCAAACACCTCTGTACAGTTGTCACTGGAGTAGTTGATCGTTGGTGAATTTTTACATGACTTCCTTGGTACGTTTGTTAATTTATTAAGTTTCTACTGAGAAAACAAGCTTTATTTTCTCTTTTATTAGTTCAAGTATTTACAAGTATCAATATGAACTTGTGGATATTTGTTATTCTATGAATAATGTACAAAGGACATTGGCTCCTCAAATCATTATAGGAACAATATTTATAGGAAAATTCAATTGAACATGTTTCTGTTACAATTACCTGATCTGGTAAATAAAAGTGTTTGACCTGTACCATGTTAGTGGTTGCTAGGTTTCTCTCATTCATTGTAATAGAACATCAGTCCATGCTCCTATAAATAACTTGCCCCCTATGCTTCTGTAAGTACCTCTAAGGTCCATTGACCCACACAGAAATACAGACAAATGCATAGATACACACACACAAAACAGTGGAAGGGTAACAAAGAAAGAGGAAGTGTATCAGCAGGACCAGGGGAAAATGGCAATTGTAGATGAAAATTATCCAAAGCATTGTATACCTGTAAAAATATGTCACAGTTAAAATGGCTATATATATATATATATAT